>NC_072766.1:12401327-12701327 GCF_022539595.1 Amphiprion ocellaris
TTAGTCTTGTGAGCTGTTTCGGGGGATTTTTTTTGTGTTCAAGGCTTCTCTGAACTGCTGCCCACATCTCAGATTTGTTGCAACCTAATTGGTTTGGGTTTTTTTGGTCACTGACAGCTGTTTTTCCCCAGTCAGGGGAAAATTGGGCAATCAAAGATTAGTGTGCAGGATTAAGGAATGGTGATATCATCATCCTCCTACTAGTAGCTCACCGGGTCCTTAGTAACATTCATTAAAAATATTGACACAGGAGGACAAGTTACTGCAAATCAACCTATAGAAAGAATGATTCATCAAATAGAAATCACCTGGTTGATATTTGGAGGGAAAAAATGGCTCTTTAGGCTGATAATTAGGCAGACTGCATTTAAGCCCCAACACACCACCTGCACACCCACACAGGCTTGGATAAAGATCCCTTTTAATGACTGTATGCTTGTGTTTCTCTTTACGCTCATGTTAACTTTGCAGCACCTTTTTTCATTGTTGACCTCATGCTAATCCCAACATAATTGTAATCTGCTCCAAAAAAACAGAAAAACACCTGCAAGGATCTGCAGGGCTTTAAAATTCCCTGTGGGTGGGAGACTTACTCGCTCAATTTACTGTCATGTGGTTGGTGGATTTGGAAAATGATATTACCAAATAATACCAAGAATAATTAGACTTTAGAATTTTGAACCTGACTGAGAATAAATAATGCTGCAGGTTGTACTCCTCAAAGTGCAGCTGCTGATTTCAAAACCCACTGGGGCTTTTTCCAAGTAATGTGTTGGGATTTTCCCAATGAAACAGATTAGTGAAGAGTCATTACTTTTGCAATAATGTGTTTCTGGTGCGCATATTCCCCTAATACTTGCTCATTACAACTAAGGAGGCTTTTCAGCTTCACAGCTGCCACACATTACATTTAAACATGCATGTTTTCTTTTCTTAGACAGAGCTTCTCAGAAATATTATTCAGCAAGACTTCAGGGAACCAAATCTAAAGTCATATTTGTCTGGATTTCAGACTTCTTCTAATGTTCCATTGGTAACTATTCGACATCGTGCTTGACCCATTTATCTTAGTAAGAGTGTGCAACTGTCTTCGTCTGGGAAAGATAATTACAGTAAAACCAGGTTACCACAAACACATGACCAGTACCTTTCAGATTGGATGCCATTTTTCAAGATTCCAGTGTAGCCCTTTCTCTTGTCCAGTGGCAGAACGTCGACTAAACCGCCGTCGGCTTTGATCACCCCTGCATGGATGGCTGATCTACAAATGCTGGAGCTCTGTGAACACAAAAACAAAGTAAACACAAACCATTATTAAAATTGTCTCACAGTATAAAACATATTTCAGTAACACACAGACACACATGTCAGTAAACACACTGACTAACACACAAGGAGTGAAGTCTGAGCCAGAAGTCTGGCTCCAGGGCAACAAGCCATAAGCTCTTATCAACAGACTGCAGTAGAATCATTCTTTTCTAGTCCAAACACAGATCACACTGTCCATACGCCCTGCCAGCGATTCCAACCAGACGGTTTATGTCTCATGTTTAACCAACATTCAGCTTCTGCACCACTGTAGAAACAAATTTGGGTGCCTGAGATTACCAAACATTCCTTTGACCGTTTGCTATGAGCCAGTGTGCTTGCTTAAGTGTCTCTTGGGAGCTTGTGATCTGTGCCCAGCTGGACGTCATCAAGGGTCAGTTTCATCCGAGGTGAAGCTCTGGTAAACTCAGCGTTCACCTCCTTTGACTGTGCCAACTGGAAACTCTAAAATAAGCTGCTGGAGTAACATGAAAACCGTCACACTGTGCACGTGATAAGGTCAGTCTGAAGGGTACTTTGCTGTGATTAATCCACTGTGGACATGATTTAGGTGATGTGAAGTAATGATCTAAACCAGCTATTTCTATCTCTGAGATAAGGCAATTATGAGCCACTGAGTGGTCAGGCCCCATGCATGGTGACGCAGCACTGCCAATCTGTGGCCTTTCTAACCATCCCTCCCATTTTCTGTAAGACTTATTCATAATATGATTCAACACCTTTCTAAGCAACCCAAACATTCATCAGATCCACACAAGGGAGGACTTAAGTTGTGATTTATAATCATTTATTTTATTATCAAGTTTTTGTTTTTGAAAGATATACAATATAAACTTGTATTACGTACATCTGCATAGATGTTGTTTCCAATTACAGGTGACCAGTAGGAAGGCTGCATCTTGCAGTCGGCTGGACAAGAAATTCTGAGGAAAAAAAATGACAATAGCATAAATTTACAGCAACAGATAAGAGTCATAAACAGAAACATGATTTTTTTTCAGTCATTGGTAATAGTTTACTTTGATACCCGTTACTTAGCATTTAGAAGCTACTAGCCGCTGGTCCTTTACCTTATCAGTGATATGTTTGATTATTTATCAGATTGCCAGTTTAAGTTCTTCATTTTAGTAATATGGAATAATAAATTGGTTAGTTTATTGGACGGTGGTTTTGGTGTCTTGTTGTAGTTCTGCCTATTTTTTTCTCTATTGTTCTGCCTGAATTGCCTGGAAATGAGTTGCTAATAACAGGGATGGTGAAGATAGATTTGCATGAATTTGTCCATACAGTGAGAAATAGCAAAATGGAGCATGGAAGAAGTAGGTAAGAAATAGAGAAGAATACTTGCTGACATATATATATATATATATATATATATATATATATATATATATATATATATATATATATATATATATACATATATATATATATCAGCAGTAACCAGATAATACCATTGCTATTTATTCAGATTTGCTTAAGATAGTTCTGTTGAATTTCCTGGGTTTTATGTTTTTCTTTTGTCTTGTAAAGAGTTTCTTAATAAATGCCAACTTTTTCCACACCTACTCTTGCCTAAAAACCCACTTCTTTAACATCCTTTTGAAGCGTCCTGGTCATAAACCATTTATTAGGTATCTATAAACTGGTTTTGAATGCTTAATGGGGGAGCTAAAATATTTTAATATAAATGAACATGTTTCATCTGGTTTGACAACGCAGCAATCAGATAACTATTTATGCTTCAGTAAATGACAAAATGTTGGATGTGTGACGGTACCTTGGACAGTGTGAGTAGGGTCTTTTGAAAGGACAGATTTCAGCCACCGTAGTGTAGCAATCAGCAGTAATTTCTGTCACAGAGAGAGAAAAGAAAATCGCTTAATATACCTAGTCTCTGTTGGCTGACTGTGCGAGTCTACATACAATCATGACTCAGAGCTCTTCTGACAGAATGATGCTTCACTCTTACCTTCCACTCTGGACACCACAAAGGCATTGCCAGGTTTATATTTGCTGTAAAAGACATTAAATTGTTTAGAAATCAGAAAACCACTGGCTGTGAAGAAAACCCCTTATTGCACAAAACGTGAATCATAGAAGCAGGAAAATGTGTCTCTCAAGTGTTGCATCAGCAAATGAGATTTCAGCCTGTTTGAGAACATTTAGCAAAGCAAATATATCTACCTCAACGACTCGATGCCATTCTTTGTGGCTCTGACAAAGAATGGAAACTTCTCCGTCCTCGTGACGTCGACCACGCCTCCATTGTTGTCAATGGCGCCAGAATGGATGGCAGCTCGGCAAATACTTGATTGCTGAAACAATAAAAATCTAACATTTAATTATGGATATAAATTACAACATGCTGCACAAATGCAAGATGTTTGTTAGATGTTGGAAAAGCTTACCACATCATAAGAGACGGTTCCCCAAACTTTCCCTTTCTTGTTGAGACAATTTGCAGGACACTTAAATCTGCATTCAGAAGACAAGACTAAAGTGAGCCCATACGGGAAAGGAAGCATATATTCTGTGCACATTTATACAAAATGAATTTTACATTAAAATTCAAACCTGACCTGTTGCAGGTTGCTCCTTTACACTTATCTCGCAGTCTAGTCTCACACTTAATGTTGTGAGCTACAAGAACAAAGCAACAAATTAATGCAAAGCACAAAACGTGAAATTTCAAGGTTATTTTGAATCGTTCCTGTAGCTACCAAGGAAGGTGCTGCTAGGAGTTTTTGAAGGTGGTGTCCTGGGTGTGGTGGCCTTTGGAGTGGAGGGCTTGGACACTGGTTTCTTGGGAGCAGACGGTTTAGGTTTGGGGGCCGGTCTGGCAGTGGTACGAGGTGGCAGCGGAACCTGAGGCTTCTCCACCTCGTTCATGTCCTCAGTCTCTGAGCGCTGAGAGTCTGTAAATGGGTAAAAAGTTTCAGTTCGGTATTATGTTTAATCTTTAAATGAACGATGGAAATCTTGTGGGTGCTCTCACCCTTGTAGCACAAGTTATTTCTGCATCCTCCCCCAAAGCTGGGAGGGCACTGGGAACAAGGGCGGCCATGCTGATATGGGGCCTCTCCAATCCAGTTGCCCCTGCAGAAATAATGAACAATGGAAAGCTTAACAAAGGCAGACATTAATCATCAGTCCGTCGTCACAGACCACATGACTTTGTTATTACTTCAGCAGTCTTTGCCCATGGACAACACTCCTAAAAGTCATTAGTTCCACAAACTAATAAAAAAAATCCACGTTGTCTGTCAGGCAATTATATCCTGTGGGCTGTCTGGACAACAAACACCTAATCAGCTCTTATTTTCTTTCCTTGTGCTTCATTATTATTATTTTTTTTATTCTCACTCCTGGAGGAATTTTAATGACGCCAATATGTCATGCAAATGTCTTGGACAACTAGCGTTACATATCTGCAGTACAACTATATTAGGAACACACACTGTAGCACTGGCTAGCCCTGCAAGGATGAGGAATGTAAACAAGAGTCCAGAGACCAGAGGTGTTGATGAACAGTGGAACATGGAGGAATATTGATCTTACTTTGGGGAATAGTTGCACACGAGGTAAACGGCATTCTCCCATATCTCCCCCCACACGTTCATCTTTGGACACACATGCACAGCACAGCCCACTCGGCTGGTGGTTGCCCAGACCAGCTGTGAAAAGGGAAATAAATGAATGGTTAGCACATCTAGTTTCTGAATGAACAGACACACAGGAAAGTAAAGTATTGAAATTGTAGCACAGATTTCTTGACTCGCTTTCCTCACAGTCCACAGTTCAAGCAGTGATTCCAGAGGAAGCACCTAAATTGGCAGTTACAATTAATGGGTCCACTGGGACTTCCTGGTCTGCCTGGTTTGTTATTCTGGCTCAGTTAGATTCTCGTCACGTGAACTCGGTTTGCTCTTTGTGACACAATCACAAGCATTTTCATCATCCAATTAAAGCTCCAGCTGGAAAAAGCTGCAGTTTTTAATATCTTAACTCAAAGAAACAGGAATCAGTGTAGGCCCATAACTGTCCAAGGTAAAATAAAACGGCTTATTAAACAGAAAGCTGCTGCAGTGGTGTTACAGATGAATGATGTGCTGTTTGACGGGGAATACGACGCAGCATATTCCAAAACTTCTCCACACTTTCCTCCCAAACGTGCACTCTCCCTCCTCAGGAATGTTCATCTTTTTCCTGGGACACTTAGAGGCCACTGGAAGCAGTGAGTCAGCACATAGACTCATGTGTGCTGAGTTCACAACGCAATCAAAGGTAGTTCTAGTGTGTGACTGACAGTAGTGGCAAATAAAAGGCAAAGAGATGGTGATGATGCTCAGATTTGGAACTGTCTCCTCTCTGCAGCATCTTTAAAAGAATCCAGGTCAAGCAGTGAGTGATGTCTGGTGTGTCTGGAAATGACTACCAGATGGCAGCGATCAGGTTTCAGGGTGAAAGCACAAGGAGGAGTCTGGATGTTTCTGTAAACTCATCCCAACAGCTACACAGTAAAAGTAGAGGGGAAGAGGAGGACGGCTCACCCACTTCTGTTTCCTTTTTGACTGATTTCTTAATTTTCTCACCCATTTTCCTTTTCATTTTCTGTCACCACACTCTCTGCAATTCCAAACTTTTCTGCTTTCTGTAATAATCGATCAGATTAAGGGCTTATAGCTCCCTGCCAAATGCTTTGCAAAATTGGTGTTTCATCAGTTAATTTAATTTAAATGGTCAACTTCACAAAATGCAATGCAACAGATGGTGCAATAGAACCAGAGTTATATATTTTTATTCTTTGTCCAAAGATGGCATCTAATTTACTTGCAATGGAACTCATTTAAGTGTGTAATGCACTTTCATGCAGAGATTTACTCGTCTCACCTGGGTGTAATGGGTGCACATTGGCCCAGAACAGCGTTCTGGACACCAGGGATTGCACTCATGAGGGTAGGGATAGGTGTAGTCTTTCACCTCATCGTACCAGGCCTGGACATGGAAGGCAGGTGAGCGGTACCTGCAGAGCAGACACACACACACAAACACAGACAGACAAACAGTAGGCTCAGTCACAGGCCATCCAGGTATCGAGGGCAACAGGGAAATATCTGAGGGAGCTGCCAGGTGCTTTGGCCAGACTTGAGAAAGCATGAACCTCCCTGCTCCTCCCCCTCCCTGCAGTCCTCAAATGATGAGTCTGAATTTGACCTGGCACACAGAGTGGCAGCCCGTTCCCTCCATAACAGGGGAAATCCAATCAGCTTGAAAAAAAAAATAGAGTCACAGCAAACCTAAACATGGCTCCACAGCCGAACAAATCAGTTCTAGCTCTTTTTATAAACATCTCTTTTTACGGTATTGAAAAGTGCTGAGCTTATAAGAGCAGAGTAGAGGGGGAGTGGGAAAAAAGAAGGACTCTACATGAGGGTTTGCTGGCACAGGAAGAAAAGAAGGCAACAGGGAGGGAGGAATGGGGCTGTGAGAATGAGAGCAGATTCCTGGAAGGGCACCTGCTGTGATCGCCATATGCTGTTATACACAGAGGTCTACTGTGTCTGGTGTCCACTCACACACACACACACACACACACACACACACACACACACACACACACACACACACACACACACACACACACACACACACACACACACACACACACACACACACAGACACACAGATACACACACACACTCATACAAACATGAACTTTAATACGCTCGCACTGACTAACACTGTCCATGCTTATACTTCATGCATATGGACCAAGAAAGGAGCAGTTCACTTCCAGATATGTTTGAACAGTTGTTATATTTTCCTTCTGCAAGTGGACACTCATCACTTCAGCTAACAGTTCATGACTTCCTCTCGCAACACTCACAGCTCAGAAAGTACTTACAGTAATGAAAAAAAGAAGGACAATGGAAATTCAAATGACTGGCTGATTATATAAGAAGACTCTTAAAAGTGGAGTCAGCAGTTCTGGAGAGAGATTGTTGATATTTAACTAGTTTGCATAATTAGATCGTTTGAATGTGCCAGATTTACTGTCCCTCACTCTCCCTCTGCCCCCTTTCCTCCCATTTTCCTCCCCTCCCTGCTGGTCACGAGTACAAACATGCATGAGCAAGAACTTGCACATTCATATCATTTTGAATACTGAACATCAGTCAAACACCAAATGGACATGTTTTGTTTTGTTTTTTTAAATAAATGTTTATACCTATTATAAAAAGCATTTGGAAATTATTTATTAACTAACAATACAGCTATCAGCAACAATGTATATACAATTTATCAATGCATTCTAATCAGAAAGTTGTAATCATATAAGAAAAACTGTGTTCATGATAAGTATTTTTTTTAATTCCTTGAAGTCAAGCATCATAATATTGTTTTCACACTGATACTAAAACTTTGCTAACAACGTTGGCAACATGCATATTGATACTCAGTTGTTGCTACCTATTTACCCATTGTTAAAAATTAAGCCTTATGCATTATATTGCTACCCAAAATATGAGTGTTATTGCATCTCACCTGCCCCAGTGAACTGCCAGGTTTTGTCCAATAGACATGAGCAGGTCCTGAGGTCCGTGATCCCATTGACACTCCTCTGCCCAGTGAGTAGCAGAACGCTCCAGCTCATCATCCCAAACCTGCACGCATAACGACTGGTTTTTCAAAAGGATTTCACTTATTTCAGACACAGATGGGAAAACGTCACAGTCACCTGCTGTATCAAGTAGAATCACGTTCCGACTCGGTAAATAACTAACCACAACCTGTTCGAGGCTTCTGCTGCTGCACTTCCTTCCTTCCCCGTTAGCTGAAACTGAGCTGCACACAAGTACAACATTAACGCTCGATGGTGACATTTGAGTGGAGCTGCTGGCGCCTGGCCCTGGTCCACTACAAATCTCCAGCAATCACAGCTGAATTATCCACATTTCCTGAACGGGATTCTTTACAGCAGTGGAAAGGAGGCTGGAAAGCAGAGAAGACACCTGACTCCCAGTGTGGAGGGTGGTGGGGGGGCGCTGTGAGGGGAGCGAGGCCTGCATACAGCGTGGCCCCTCAAAGTACATCCCCTCAGTAAATTTCCAGCCTTTTGGTGGTCGCTGAAACATGCACACACAGACACCACTGTAACCCCAAACACCCATACACTAACACAACACACACACACACACACTGCCTGTTCACTGGAATTTGAGAGAGCGGAGTAAATTTACAGACACTTTCCTCCGCACTGTAACCACACTCCAGAGACACGCAGGGCCACCACTGCTTCTTTCAACTTCATGGACCACGTGGATTTCAGTAGCCTACTGTGTGTCTCAACAACAATCCCTCTCCTACTTTACCCATTAACCTGACACGCAGTCCCATAATTTTTCCCCCTCTAGCTTTATTCTCCCTGTCCTCCGTTGACCCTCCTAAACTCTCCTGTGTTCTCTGCTCAGCCGTTTTGCAGGTAGGACAGAGTCAGCATTATTATCCTCCCTGTAAAAGAGCGGCACAGCAGGCTGGCAGGAGCTCGCCATCATGACTGCATGTTTCCAGCAGAGAGAAAAGATTGTTTTTATTGCAGCAACACCGGCAACTCCGGGCAGAATAAAACCTTAAACCCTAATTACCAGCCTCGCTTCAGTGCTCATTGTTGCTGACACATGAACATTTCTCTTTGAGGTGGAGCCAAAGATGGTAACTTTCAATTATGTGTGTTGATTAAGAGGAATACAAGTGAAATATGTAATTGGGGTAATGGGACATGTCTCACCATGTACTCCATGTTTGAGGCAGTGGGATAAACGCCGCCCCTCAGCTTGTTGTGCAGCTGGAGGATCTCCTCACGGTCCGACCAGCGGATGGCTCTTCGGGTCCTGTCGCCCGAAGTGTTGCTGCCGTTGTTCTGCTCTGCATCCTCCTCATAGCGGTTCAGCAGCTGTCTGAGCTCCTTAGAGTCGGGCAAGAAGAGGGAGGCCGAGTCCCTGATGCACAGCAGCACGAGGGAGAGGACGAGGAACCAGGTCAGGGCAGCGCAGGTCATTCTGACACTTGGTCTGTCTGGGTTAGACGCTCAGACTACAACAGACAGTGGATTTCGTGTAAACGTAGCTCCTCAAAGTCCCCAACTGAACCTGAAGGGAGGAAATGTTTAATGAGTATTTCCCCACTGTGTGAGTCAACAAAGCAGAGTGCAGGTTACAAAATATGGGGGTTTCACGTTGCTAAAGGAGTGTACGAGATGTTTCCTCTGACAAAGTTGCCAATTTAACACACACACACACACACATATATATAAACACAGAAATAAATCTTCCATTAACACCCCTCACCGGATTGATTTTTTGATTGCATTGGGATATAATGTCGACACGGAAAGACGTAATTCTGCATGCTTTTATTGTGTTATGTTATTATAACCAATACCTGCAGAGAGTCTCCTGTGATGGTGAAAATATAGTAAAGTGAAACAGTGTCCAAACTCAGCAGGTAACTTTTTACTCTCGGCTGTTCAGCCTTTTGCCAGTTTATGACTCTTTATTAGTTACACTAATAGAATCTGATGCAATCCAACACAACTGGCCTGCAATAAGTCATTCCTTTGAGAAGCTTTGGGAAGCTTTGTAGTGGAGTGGATTATACTGAAGGGTGATTCTAATATTCTGCCCTCCAGTATTCTCCCCTCAGTAAAATCCATCACAAACTCCTTCTTACAGTCTCAACAGTGGCTGCGAAGTTGATCCAACTCCTCTGATAAAGTGTAAACAAAAGCTTAGGACTCACATTCTAAGCTTGCATCAGATGGCACAGGTGCATTGAATAAATTGGGGAACATGTATATTATAGTATGTGATTAAATCAAACTTGTTTCAGGCATTGTGATGCATAAATGTTTGTCTTGCAACATATTGTGCATCACAGAATTGCCAACATCCTGATACTGGCACTATTTTGTGCAACATACTGTGACATTATACTGTTGCATTGTCATTCTATGAGTGGACCTCTGATTACCAACCTCAGCATTTAAATGTCTAAAATTTAATATGCCTTTGTCTTGTTTTGAACAGCTTCAATCAGCTCAGCATGAACACAAATATAAAATGAACTGTATAATTAGGTTCTCCTCCATATCCAAATGATGAACTGTGTCTAAGGTCAAGATTCTATCATTTTCAGATTTTCTACCATGTAATAATATAACCTTAACAATAAACTGAGCTTCATGAGTAAATATAACACTCACTTTGTTTTGAACTTGTTGCACCACGGTGCACTGAGAAGCACTGCCTACCTCTACATCCTGACTGTCTCCGATTGTTTTCTAACCAAACTGAGCAGCAGGA
The DNA here is from genome assembly GCF_022539595.1 of Amphiprion ocellaris. Classification (NCBI taxonomy): domain Eukaryota; kingdom Metazoa; phylum Chordata; class Actinopteri; family Pomacentridae; genus Amphiprion; species Amphiprion ocellaris. The sequence goes on from NC_072766.1 coordinate 12,412,022, forward strand.
TCAGACACCGAGAAGGGAGACCTGAGTTCAGGTTGACAAGCTTTCAACTAGATGAACTGTCTTCGGGCAAAACATTGCATTCCTGACACATCCAGCAGCAGCACTGTGTAACTGACTCTGTATCTGACCTCCCTCTCAAAGGCAACAAGCAAGAGGGAAGATTAAAGCTACACCAAATATCACAAACTTTCAGAGAGAGAGAGAAGAGGAGTCAGTGAGTGTGATCAGAGAAGAAAGAAAAAATAAACCCAGCTCCAGCGTGCACCGGTTGCTCTTATCCTTGAATCCCTTCACCTCTTTGCCTTTGGCTGAAAAGACAGCTCGAGGTCTGGCACCGGCTCTGTGTCAACATGCTGTGCCAGCTCTGGGCACTGTGAGCCAGCGGGCAGCCCAGGCACCACACCCTTCTGCTTTCCATGTGCCCCGTCTTCACACTGAACCTCTACCAGCTTCTCTGTCTGGGCCCTTCTCACGGCTCTCATGAATTTTATACCAGAGTGACAGACAGAGTGAGCAGAAGACACACGTTCATATCCACATCGTGTCGATGGGAACTTTGGTCCTCTCTGCTGCTGCTGCTGCTGCTGTCTGATGTGAGGAAGGACTGACCTCCTTCCTACCTCACCACAAGGCTGAGTGTAAACAGCAGCTCATGGCACAATGTGGATTGTCTGATTTGGAAATATTTTCACAGTTTGCCTGTTTTACTTTCTAAGCCAAAGAATCCTGTAAATATTGGCACTTGGCCAGTTTTACTTTTGCAATCTTTTGCCCCTTTAACTCTAAAATCAGTGTATCTTTGAAGGAAACATGGATTTTTTTTTGTTGTTTGTTTGTTTCAATAGATAACTTAAAATCTAACATTTATTTTGAAATGTAGAACTTTTCCTTTTGGCTCAACAGATTGTATCCTGCACAGAGTATTTTCCACCATGGAGCTGCTGCTGCTCCTCATTGACATTTCACCAGTGAGGCTGCAGACAATGAATGGCACAGTCTTGGCAAAAGCCTCTTTTAGAGTTGATAGTGTCATATATTCATACTAGTCAAATAAATCACGAAGATGAGAAAATGCACTCGTCATAACTTGTGCACTTCCTTCTGCAGAGTGATGTGCATTAAGTACAGGTGATTTTAAACCCATTTGATACCACACTACATATGAAAGCTACAAAACAGTACGTTGCAAATAAATGCGTCGCCTTGCTCACCTCTGTCTTCCTCTGTTTAGTATCCAGTTGCTTGAATATTTCGGTCTCCTGTGCGCGCTGGAGAGCTGTTATTCCCTTATGACAGGCTGCTGCTGCTGCTTGTTGGCGGTGTTCCTGAAGCACATAGGAACTGTGTGACTCCTGAGCAACTCCGAGAGCCTTATATAGAGAAGGAGACCCCTCAGGACCAGAGGAAAAAATTACTGTCTCTCCTCACTCCCCCCACTCGCCAGCCTCCCTCCCTGAAGTAGGCTATGTTCTTGGCACCGCAGCGCGCCGTGTGCGCAGACTGACGAGCCGCCTAATGTCAGGAGGGAAACGACAAAGATTGTAAATCAGCAGCTTGTCAAAGGAGTCAGCGGCGGGCAGTTAGATCTGCGTCTCTGAATCACGCTGGGGCGACAGTTGTTACCCAGATGTGTATCTTCTGAAGCGCGCATCAAACTAAACAAGGGCAACAGAATGTTCAGAACGCTGATTGTGGGTCACTATTATAAGCTGCTAGCATGCAATATTTGGTATCTGTTTAGACATCATTTATGAAGAGACAAATAAATTGTAAGTAAAAGGTTTAATAATGGGCAATAGATCAGTTATTAGTGCTTTATAAATGACTGAATCTATTAGTATATTCACTGGTTAGAAAATGGTTGTGAAAAGTTAATCATCCCATTATAAGCAGGATTCCTGTCATAATTAACCACATTTTCTTGTTTCTGGGGTGATCATGTACATATTTGTCCACTTATGATTAATTCATTTGTGATTCTCTGCCACTAACCTTAACAATCTTTCAGTACCACTTATAGAAATTAGAGATATGTTGAAATATGACTGTAAAACCAGTCTTATTCAGTCCCCAGAGCTTCTAAATCAGTGTTGCTCTTTACTTCCACCACTCCCTGAACCAGACAGGGGAGTCAGAGGGTCATACAAGGCAGCACATCCAAATTCTACATTCCTACCGAATACCAAGATTACAACTGCACAACAACGAATCAGAAACTAATGAATTCTGAAATGCTGCAATGATCCACATACTGCAACTCCACATACTACAACTGCACAACAACGAATCAGAAACTAATGAATTCTGAAATGCTGCAATGATCCACATACTGCAACTCCACATACTACAACTGCACAACAACGAATCAGAAACTAATGAATTCTGAAATGCTGCAATGATCCACATACTGCAACTCCACATACTACAACTGCACAACAACGAATCAGAAACTAATGAATTCTGAAATGCTGCAATGATCCACATACTTTAAAAGACAAACATATCAAAACATCATATCACAAATAATGTCACACTAACTTTACAGACTGTACTTTTGCTGCTTGTAGGTGTGATAGTCACCTTCTCATTTTCAGTTCAGGACAAACACAGAAGCTGAAAAAATTCTTATCAGATGGATTTCAGAAAGCCAAAAACAGATTTTGTCAGGAACTTGGAATTAAAAACACATTAGTTCCATTTGTGCCTCCACCAGACAAAAGGTAAAAACACTTTGCATAACTTGGGACAGGTAGAAACATAAGGTAAAGAAAGGAAAAGAGTCGGGCCCGCTGGCTACAGGAAACAAGGATCCCCTGCTCTGGAAACGAGGTTCATCGTGTGTCACCGTCATATCTCCTTACTGACCTGCAGAGGGCTGGCTGTTTTGTGACCCAAATAGTTCACATTTTATTCCATCATGTGCTTGATTTGTGTCTGAAACCTCTCAGACGTTCACAAGAGCGTTGCCACTCAGAAGGAATGCCGCAGACAGATTCTCCACCGCCAGCTTCTGCTCTGAACTCAGTGAGAAATACATGTTTAACAGGAAGTCTGGCCCATCATGCACCGGCTTTCTTTCTGAAACGTCCTGCAGAGATGCTGGTGAGGGTGACTTTGCTGTGCAGAGAAGAAAAGACTGAAAACACTTAGCCTGACAGCATTTGTGCTCTAATTATGGGACACTGGAGAAGTCTTTGTGTAAAACATCTTTGCTTTGACAGGTTTGTGATCAGTCTAGCTGGTATTGTTTAGATCCATCCAGATGACTAATGAAACTATGGGCATTTTCTTCCAACAAGTTGAGAACAATATTGGGAAAGTGTGTCTTCACCACTAATCCAATAATGTGAAACAAAGAGTCAGTATCATTAACAATTACACAATCCAACCAGACCTTGATGGTTTTTGGGTTGGCTGAGGTGATCATTACAGATCGATTGTCCAAACATTAAGCCCTCCACATGTGGGAAATAAGCACAAAATATTACACCGTGTTACATAACAAACTTATCACTGGTACTCTGGCTCCAAATCTTATCCCCTTCTTTATCACATCCTGTATAAATGATGTAACATTCACAGTATCCAGATTTCTGATCATGTGAGGGCAGGTGTGTTTTGATTCTTCCATATATCAGCCACTTGTTCCTGTACAGGCTCAGAAAGCTCAGCAGTTGTGGATGGACAGACTGGATTTCTGGTGGCCTGAAGTGCTGGATTTAGATTGTGACGTTTCAATGACATTACAGCTTATTCTCTGCATGACTGAAGTCAGACCCTGTATTTTAGCACGCCGATCACTATCACTCACCTAAATATTTTCTCTTTTTCCCCAGCCACTCTGTAATTTGAGGAAGAATAATCAGGATAATGCCATCAGGCACCATGGTATGATGTTTATATGTGCTACACACAACCAGGACAGTCAGGAGGCTCTGATTAAATTTAAATGTGACCTTTAAACTGGAGCTTTGAGGTGTTATACAATGCTTCTGATTTCAATAACTGCGAGCTTAACGCAAAACCACATTTATTTTTGTGCTCCCATGATTTGTTTTTTAAATTGTTCCCTCCTCTGGCACATTTTTTCCTCTGTGCGCTTGAATCGAACCCATCCACAAATAAACATAAATTATTTTCTCTCTGTCAAACTGCTACATTGGGCCTCTTTGTCAACCCTTCATTTACAGATACAAGATATTCAAAACACAAATGGCATTCAGTTTCCTGAACCTGCTAACAACCTGTTTACCTTTAAGCTATAAGCACTTTTTTTTTTTAAATTTACTAATTGAATGCCATTTCCTGACAACAGTCCATAAAGTCATTGAGTGGCTTTTCAGGATTTATTTGTTTTCTTGGAGATGTTCTTACTGACAAACCCTCAGTTCACGTTTCCCAGTCCTAAGCGGTCGCTTTCTGACAACCGTTAGTATGATATACGCCTGCCTTTATGACTTCTTTCTACTGTCTGAAGGACGAAAGGGTTTTAGTCTCAGAAGCGTTACTCATGACTCTGCATCAACCCCAATGTATAATTCATTCCAGGCCAAATGGAAACTGGGAACCCACAATCCTGCATTAGTCTCGGTTTAAGACAACAGGAGGATTACACAACTCAAACATCCCTTTCTTGTTTACTTTTTGACATGATTAAATCTTTAACAGGTGGGAGACAAGCTTGTCTTTTTGTGAAGATCAAGGGGAACAAGCCAGACACTCATACACTGCAGGATGATTCTCCATGAGAGCTGGTTTATTTGGACAGTGGCTCATGGAGGTCCTTGAAACTCTGGTTGCCGAAATGTTTACTTTCCTTAGAGACTGTGGAGCGCTAGTGGACCTCTAAACAAGATGCAAGAAAGTGAGATGCAGCAGACAGGGAAAAACTGGGGGAGACTAAATGAAGAGACCATATGGTGAACGAGGCCGATTATAAAAACCAACCAGTGGGTGGATTGTAATGGGACAGGAAATGCGTAAAATCACTCCGCGGATGGAAGGCCAGATTAGTAAAACGTAAGCACACGAGACAAGAATGCTGTAAACAGTCAGTGAAAATTTAGTTGTACATGTGAGTCCTTCATTAACCTGCTTCAAAGTGATTTAAATCACAAATATTCGAGGTAGCAGTGAGGCAGGAACAGTCCGTATACACCTGGTGTCAGTGTCTGCTATTTATAACACAGCAGGAAATCATGAACAGAGGCTCTTTTTTTGCACCTATCGGGTTATGAAAGGAGTCTTTTAAAGCCTGTAGTTGGATTTACTTCCCTTTGCCAGTCATTGCAGCTAGAAAACCCAGATCTGTCAAACCTAAGGAGCTGAGATAAGAAAAGCAACTGGGGTCCACTGAAGATAAATGTGACAGTTGGAAAGGTCATATTTAAGTGAAACTCTCATAAAGTGTCAACTTGCGGTGTCCAGTCTTTCACTCACTGTGTGTTTTGGATATCAGGACAGTATCAGTGCATTTATTTGCTATCAAGCAGTGGTGGTTGCCGTTCGGTGGTTTTAAATCACTGTCTACATAAACACGAGTCATCACAGTTAAAAGCTTAGTTGTTTGCGGCGCAGAAAGAGACGTGACAAGAATTTATCGCTCTCATCTGCTCCTCCATGTGGTTCGACTTTGTAGCCCCATGAGTGCGTTCAGTTTCGAGTTGCTCATCTCCACTCTGAGAAACTGTTTTGATACGTGGTGCTTTAATCACTTAAAAAGCCCAACAACATTCTCGGATTACAGAAAAGCAACACATGTTGCTCCATGAGCAGTTTATCTTGTTTTCAGCCCGAGGATGTCGCAACACTATGGTCGTTAAAATCGGTGTCTTGTGTTGAAACGCTGGTCCGACACAATGTCTGCAAACCACTCGGTCTTAAAAAGGCCTGTGGGGAGGAGCAGGCGGACAGACATACATCCATAATCATCCCTAACACATGGGAGCATAGGTGGTCTATCAGGTGTCCAAACATGTAATTTTCTCTTCAGGCTACAGGCCCGTAAAACAGGAGATCTTGTAGTTGCCTTCTGACATCAACAAGGAAAATACTGCGCTTGATTGTGAGTTTTAGAGCAAAGCCACATTTCAGTGGATGGCCAAGCTATAGTAAGGCAGGAATAAATAGTAAGGAATACGAAAAGGGTAGAAAAACCTTACATAGCAAATTTTACAATGATGGGTCTGCTTCCCATTAAACCAAACAAGAGGCGAGCTCAGCCACGGCCCTAAAGAGCACTGTGGGCACCGAGGGAGCCAGCTAGACCACAGCAGGGAGAGACAGAACATACTACGCACAGTGTATGTTGACATAAAGGAACAAGAGACCAATTAAAAACGTGTGATAGACCAGGACTCTGCGGATCATTTTGCTGTTTTGGTTTATTGTGCACATTGTTCTGTAGGCCAGTCCACGGAGTCGAGGCTGCTGAGGTTTTCAGTATTTACTGTATTATAAGAAAGCCAGGTAGTCTTCGGACTACAGTTGATTAGCAAACTGCTTTTTGCACAATCCTTTATTTGAACAATAAACAAAAATAGAATGCTGGAGGCTTGAAATTAAAAGACAGTATAGATTTTGTTTTTAGGTCAATATCCCAACAGTTCCCAGCAGACAATAGTGTTAGGAGCACATACTGAAAAAGAAAGACATTACTGAAGCATTTCACCAGCACATTTCCTGACCAGCCATCAGAGACTGAGATAAAACTGTACAACAGAAAGCTCAAGGTGTCTGTTTCAAAGTCCCAACTTCCAGACATTCTTTAAAAGGGGAAAAGAAAATATGCAAATCAACAGTGTCACAATTTGGCAGAAATGACTACAAAGCCAGCAGCACAACTGAACTATTGTGAAAGTTAGAACATGTATCAACTGTCTAAACAGCATGCCGTTTCCTGTGTGCTATGAGTCGTGGACTGTGATGAGACATGGCAATAAGACCTCAAACGGAAAAGGCAAAACAAAGTTAGAATATAAATTGAATGAAAGGCAGTAGGGCCTGTATAATGTTGTCCTTTGGTTTACCTGGGAAAGGCTTCTGACTGAAACCCACATGAAAAGTCAATCGACACTATGCACCACTAAATGATGCTAAAAATAACACTGAATTATTTAAGTCTAATATTTAATTTTGGAAAATGTCACTTAAATTGAATTTCAGCTCCAAAGACTGAACCTAATTCGGCTTTGTGAACTTGCAATCAATGAATAAATTAACTTAAATCCACGCGCTGCTCTACATGAAAATGTTATTACACTGCAGCTTTTCTGAGATCAGAAGCAGGAAAACGTGGGTCAACCACTGTCTCACCTGGTTACCTTTTCTTAATTAACAGACAGGTATGTGTGAGAAACTGAAGAAAATACTTGAGCTGAAGTGTTAATACTGAGATTCTGACATTGGTGGCTGGAATGAAATGGGTCTTGAGTGAAAGAACAAATATCAAAAGAAAATAAAATGACAAAAGGGAAATAAATATCAAGCAAAGAACTAGTTTAATTTTATTTGTTGTTGTGCTTTAGCCTGTGTAATTTCTTTTCAAACACCAATTCAAATGCAAGCAGATTTTTTTGAAAGGAGCGAGAGCATCATGACATCCAATAAATGATCAATGACAAAAAGAGAAAAAAAAACAAAACAAAAAAACAACTAACATCTTTTAGTAACTCAAACAAAAAGAAATCATCACAATCAATGAATGATCCAAAAATCAGTATCTTCAACAAAAGCAAACACTATCTCCTTTTGTGCGCATGTCTGGGGGTCTTTATGCAGAGCTTAGCACAGATGTAGTCCCACTTCCCCTCAACACTCAGTTTCCCTCAGCTGGGAGGAAACGCTGAGCCACAAAAGAGCAAACACAGAGGTGTCAGGTACATTCCCTTAACTCTTCACAGGCTTTAGACTTGCAGTTGCTGCCTGATTAGGGATAGACTCGTACGCTGAGTGGAAAAACATCACACGTTGAACCTAAGGCAGCCCCCGCTTTCTGCTGAGTTGGGGGGTAAGAAGGGTGGCGTGGCTCAAAACTACACTGATAAGCCACCAATACACAGGTGGAACCTTTAGACAAGACAAAAAAAATGAATGGATAGAGAAGGAAATGTACAAAGCAAATAAGGGCAGGTTTTGCAGTGGAATCTGTCTTGATTGGTAGCCATTTATCCAGTGCAAGAACTGAGTCTAAAAACTGGCAGTCGTTTCGGACTTAAACACGTTTTCAGTCAGCTAGATCTCTCAGATATTTTCTTTTTTATATTTTAATCTAAATATTTGTAAAATATGCATTTTCCTGTCATATTGAAATCATCAATGGGTTTATACTTTGTGCACAGAAGCGTATTTGTTATTAAATTCTAAAGCGCATTAATTTTTTTTTTTTTAGATAGTCTTTCTAAATCTAAACCCAAATACCACAACAAGGATCTCTCAAAACAAGGAAGCTGTCCAGTTCCCATTCAATGTACCACCTATCTTTGTTTTTTTTCCTGTTTGTGATGGCTCAAGTTGTACCTTGACTTAAAAGCATCGTAAAAGTGAGGAAATGGAGAAGAAGGACTTGGTGGTGGCAGAGAAGAAAACAATCTGGCCTATAGAGGAGAGACTCATGACAATGCTGGTGCTGGGCCTTTTCAATGCACAAAAGCAAAAAAATAGGCTTTTAAACTGCTGCAAATTCATTAGGCTGACGGTTCTCCTTTACTAAAAGGCAAACACTGATATTTCTAGGTCATTTCCTTATAAAAGGTAATTTTAATAAGAGAATTACCCCAGCAGTCCACTTGCAGCCTGTGGTAGATAGTTCTTCCTCTGTGAGTCCACTGTTCGCTATCCGAGCCAAGCTGTGGGCTCAGTCCGAAAAGAGTCTCAGGTCCTAACCTGTGACCCCGACCCCACCTGTCTATTCAACAGTCCTTCGTTGCTGCTTAAACAGTAAAACAAAAAAGGAAAAATACACAGCAGTGGTGCACAGAGAAGAGAGAGCAGTCACAGGGAAATCTTTGTGAATGCAGCTTGCTTCTCTCCTTCCGCAAAGAAAAAGGAGACAAGGAAAAAGGTGTCGGAAAAGCTGGTTCTCAGGAAAGCGGGGACAGGAGGGAAGAAGAGGAAAATCTTGCAAGAGAACAAGTTGGGCAGTGTTCCTGTTCATTAGTTTGGTGTGTGTTTGTGTCGTGTGTACATGTACTGTACTGTCAACGAGTGCATTTGGAGCGTGTGTTCTGTATGTGTTTGTGAATATATTCGGGTATTCTTGCATGTATGTTAGGATGTGTATTTGTGTGTCTACAGCAGGTCGACGCGGCGGTAGTACAGCAGGTAGGCGGTGCGCTCTGCAGTCTGCTTCACCACCTGGTACTGGTTGATGACCTTCACTGCCTGGTCGTCAATGCGCAGCCAGCCGTTAAGACCAATGTGGAAGACATCCGTGGTGTAATGGCCGCCTGTCGCACTGTTTCCATGGTGATAGACAACTGGTGAAGTTGAGAGACAGGGAAAAAGATATTTGAGAAATATGGAATATTTGATTTCCAAGTTTTTACTCATCCGTGACTTAAAAGTGGGGCACTGTTGAGTCAGCATTTTGTTATTCTATGTGGTGCAACTAAAATAACTACACCACACTTTATACAGTTGTGAACAAAGCTCACATACACTTTTAAACCCCATGTGTATCATGGCAGGCTTGAGTTTCCAGTGACCCCTATAACTCTGAATTTTCTACGATGAAATCACTGAAACACACGCGCCTTTGTCACAAAAGACGACATGCATTTAGGTTCTTTCATAGATTCATTTTAGGTTTTCTGGGAAGTCAAAAATATATTGAAAAATTATGGCCCCAAAGTATTTTCTGCTGTGAAATTAAAAGACTACTGTCAACTAGATGCGCTGAAGTTCAGCACAGAAAAGAACAGTCATTTTGAAAGCAGTCTTGGCAGCAGCGTTACTTTTGTGGATGAAGGAAACACATCATGGTGAATTAACAGTTCCCACACTGACAATACATCACAAAAAGCAGCAGATTTAATAATATGATCCCAATGCACAAACAACAAAACAAAAACAAACCTGCAAAGAGCCTGTACGTTCTTTGGCCTTTCACAACTTTGCTTCGCACTCCAGAGGATAAGAGATCTGAAAAAAACATTATGGTTAAAAAAAATAAGTCAGATCATTAGACAAAGATATTTTAAAGAATTGCTGAGGCTGTAATTAAACACAGCATGTGTTGTTCCAAGTGCTGCTGCTGGCTCCTTAAGATTTATACAGCTGAAAATTTAACAGGCTTCAATAAATTTTGCCTTTGTATTGATGTTGCTGTTCTACGTCAAAAAGCAGAGGAGCTTGAAAGTCAGCTAGAAACACTGTTTTGAATTGGCACAACTTTTAAAAACATTTTTTCAAATGAGGAAGTCCAAAATCAACAATTTCAATTACATAAAAAAATTGCAGCTGCTGAATGTTTGAATTCACAAAAAGTTTCATTTTGAAATCAATATTTGCACAAAATGATGATTAAAAAAATATGAGGTTCACAAAGTTCATTGTAACATCTTTACCCTTATTAATGCCTTCATTCAATCATGTCTCCAACCATATTACTTCAGCTACACCTCATGACACAGCAATCTGATTCAATCGGTGCGTAATATTGTGCCATTTTTATGCGTGTCTCCCAAGTTTAGAGGAGAGGTCATTCCTCTTGAAAACGGCTCACCAATCTGTCTTTTTGAATACCAAAATGATAAAAACCATAAAAGGAACCTCTGGGGAACCATCACCATCTTTTACTCAAGGTAAATCATCCAGACTAAAGTACTTTTATTAGCCGGGTGGCAGAATTAAATATCTACAGCTAACACTAAGAAGTGAACCTCAAATATATGTGTTAAAAACAATAAGGCTATTATAAATAGATAATTTAACTCTGGAAACATTTTGCTTCTAATATACTAGATTGCACGCATGCACTTATGATGACAAAGAATTAAAGAGAGGACAAATCAATACTATGACAATGAAGGTACATTACAGTATAGTCAAGTTATCTACAATGAGACTTCAAAGTTATCAAAGTATGCATCTATAATAGGTGTTGGTAAACTTCATCAGCTCATATATGGACACTGTTCATGAATTAAGTACTGCAGTGGGATGTGTGTACTCAAGGTGAATGCCCAGCATGCTCAGTAAAGTGCGAGCTCATACCTTTGCTGATTTCCAGGTCAACGGGGTAATCGATGTTCTTCGTCAGTTTCTGGCAGCCTCCAGTCTTTTCAAAAACAAATCTCTTGAGATGGAGCACCAGCACAGGTGGCAACTCTTCCAGAGTTACCCTCCGACTTATCTCAATCTGAGCGTGAAAATATAAAGATGAGAAAGACATGCATTCAGAGACTGTATTAATAAATTATCCAAGAAAAAAACTACAATTTCAAAGACTCTCAAAGCTGTATTAATAATTGTCGACTTAAGACAAAATCAAATCATTTTAATGAACAAAACAGGAATTCAAGGGGGAAAGAAGTACAGCACAACAGTTATCACTGTGTTAGAAATACAAAAGGCAGGTGAGTCCTTCAAAACTCAAGACAAGTACAACTACAAGACTCAGTTTTCAAACTACAAAAGACAAGTTAAGCTGTGGACCAATGTTAACTGTCTTTAAAATGACAAAGAAGCAAAACAATAGGTTTATCTGTTACAAATAAACTACAAAGATGTCCACTGTACAGCTGTAGAGCAGATGCTCCCTGCACCAGTTGTTTCAGCTTAATGTTCAAAGACTGCACTGTTTTCAGACAGTTTCTTTTCTTCAGTAGTTGTGAGGTCTGCACTGAGGCAACTACTACTATATTTAGGGAGAACATTAAATGAAGGTTGATGTATTTTACATTGTGTAGCAATAACTCCTCATTTATGTGCTAAACCGTCAGTATTGCACATTCCAGGAACAACTTAGTACACAAATATCGTTGAGCCTTTTAAATATTTTCATTTTGCTATTTGATAAAGTATGACACTGATTTAAACTACAACAGTGTGTAGGTGCACTTTTCATATACCTCTTGCTTAGTTTTAGAAGTGTAGCCCTGGACCGACTCCCGAGCCACCAAGGTTTCCAGAGCCTCCTGGACAGTGCGGATCTTCTCTGACTGGATGTCCAGCTGCAGGGTAAAGAAAGGCTGCAGAGTGGCCGACTCTTTAGAGTTTTGTTGGTATACCACCGATCTGAGAAAGAAACAAAATGCCCAGTTATAAACTCTAGAACAATATTAAAAAAGAGATTTATGACCTGGACCTGTCATAGAGACAGGATATTGTTGAAATTATTTCCATGTCCATGATAAGAGATACCTCTCAGCACTTGTACTAAAACATTTACATTTTTCACAATGTACTTGACTGCAAATATATGACTATACAGTTCTTAACTATTACCTGACATTTCAATTTGTAAAAATCATGCAGAGTGAATAAACAGCTTCACTGCTGTAGACTGAATTCCAGCTGAGACTGAAATCATGCAAATAATTGACTTTTATTATTATTCCAAGCAGAAAATTGAAAACACCCAACATCCTGACTCACTCATAATGACTGCTAAAACACTACAAATATGGGCAAAAATAATCTTCCAATAGTAACTGTTGCAGAGATTCTTTAGGACAAACCAATTACTCCGACCAGCACCTTAAAAAAGTCCATGGGTTACAGCCAAGCTCAATAGGTGTACACACCAGTCTCTAGGCTCAACCATTTCTGAGAAAACAATCCTTTAAGACACTGTGCAACCAGTGTACATCAGGACTGTGCCAGACCAGAACCTCATAGAACATATTATTTAGGCAGGCTACAGCCACACAGATTCTTCACTTTCCAATTTGTCTGAAAGTTAAGACCTTTGTTTGTGGACGGGTGACCCACGTCTTGCTGTCGGGACTTCTGACCACAACTGACCCGCAGTGGTTGTTATTCTGAAGCACTGTGGTGCTTGTTGGACAAAATTTGGAGAACTAAAGGTGGGAGACCAATTTGTAATGCCACCATGAACACGGGTCATAAATCTTAGGCCATGAGCTGTGTAACCAGCACAGGATGCTCAGATGGAGCTCATACAATTCTGACAAAAGGTTGGTGCATTAACTGCAAATAGAAGCGGTTACAAACAAAAGGATAATGCTGTGTTGTGAAACAATATGAAAATGTACCTGATGTGACCACCAAAGATATCGGTGATGGGTGTGCGGACAAAGTCAGCTTGGCGAGTAATGGAAGTCTTGTTTCGGGGACCCACTTGCTCCCACTCATCCTCACTACCTTCTTCTTCCTTATCAGCAACATCTTCCTCCACACCTGGTTGGGACTCTGGTCCGTTGGGTGTGGGAGCTTCTGATCAAAAGACACAGGAAAGAAACCACTTTAGTGGCCAAATGACTGAAGAAAAGTGCCCCAAAGAAAGTAAAATGAACTTTGTCTAAATCCATGAGGCAGGAAATTAAATTGTACTTCACTTGGTAGATTCTGGGATAAGTAGATGACAACACAACTTTAAGTTTAACTTTTCTTTACAAGAAAGAAGAAAGTCACAAAAACTGATACACACATGTAGAAAAATAAACTCTGTATTGACACTGTCTAGTATCGACACTTTCCACTCTAATTTGCTGAGAAATGTTGAGTTTCTCAAGGTCACACTTATCCATTTGCAAAGGCATTACCGTTCACTGGCTCAGTAAATATTACGTACTGACATGCAAACTATTCAATTAAACAATAACCTCAAACTTTATCTATCTGGTGATATTGTATTGACATGTAAGCGCTAAAAGCTGCTTACTCTCTTCCTGAGGCGAAATTAGTTTTTTCAATGCCAGCATCTCCTCGTGCAATCCATTGAGTGTGAACCCGAGATACTCCTCCGCATCCTCTTGTCGACCCTGAGAGCAGAGTATCAGTACATCAGCACCAATTAACACACTACAGAATGCTGATTGTCAAATAAAACTGCTAGTGTGCACACTTGAATGTGCATACACAGTCACTCGACAAAGTAAACAGACAAGGAAGTGTGTACACAATGAGACATTAAGGTTAATCTAATTTCAAAATATCAATCACTGCATTTAAGTAATTTCCTTCGTTAAAACCGAATCAGAATTGAGTCAGCATGTGTAATACATGAGTTGCATTTAATCAGAAGATCTGCTGAATTGTGAACTTAAAAATGTCTCCTTTAAAAACATAACAAGACTCCCCCAAGCACTGTCTGTTCCAGAGGAAGTGTATTCAAAGTGTGATCATTAAAAAAATGCAACAACACCTTGCCGCATAGTTCTGCAGTGAATATGTAATGTATCCAGAGGATGTGCTAAAAAGGCTTACCTTCTCAGAAAGACTGGACTTGATGAGAGTGAGGAGTCTGTAAATGTAAGTGGGTTCAAAAGGTACACCAGGCCGAATGTCTTTTACGACCTTATCACCAACAGCTGTGGACACAGTTACAAATCATAAAACATCAGTGGTGCTGACAGTAAATAATACCAAATGTCTTTGGTCATGCTATCTAACATCTTACCTTGCTGTTTGGTTTTAGATGGCACGGGCATGTTGTTGAACTCATTCACCAGCCGTACACTGCCAGAGACAAAGAAACAATAGTCATGTGTCTGAACATACCACACTTTAGAAATCTCATATCAACATGCAGAAATGTTACGCACAAGTTGTCTATCATTGGTGTGGAGGTACATGGTCTCTGCGTCTCATTGTGCAGAGGAATGGACTTCATCAGGTGATACATGGGAGGGCACGCAATCAGGGCCTGTAGGGTCTGAGTGTTCAGAGTTAGGGAGGAAAACGGCACTTAAAAAAGCAATACGACAAGCTGTAATAATATTTCTAAATCTGATGCAAAGGGATAAGTTTTAATTAGAGCAAAGTCTTGGCGGTCATTCTGTAGCTCTTAAAACTGAGATGTCTTGAATATATTTTGTGAGTCTGTCCAGTTGAAGTCCATGTGTGAAAGATCTTAAGTTTCTCATTAGTTCCCATAAAACACCCACAAAAAAATATTAACCTAACCCATTGTTGACCATATTTTGAGCTTTCCTTAAAAAAAAAAAAAAAAAAAAGGGAGAAGGCATGTTTTTGGCCATCTATTAATTTTCCAGGCAGAACTGAAACTTATTTTGTTTGGTGGCCAAAGAAAAGCAACATTTCACAAAGGCACAGTATTTGTAAAACACGTGTTACTCTGGGACTTCACAGTATTTCTCCTTAGTTCCATCTGGTTTTGCATGAAAATAAGAGAAAGTCATGTTGCAAACCGCCAACCATGTAAATATGATGACTAAAAGAAGTGTGTGTGGCAGAAATTCAGCAAAAGGATACAGCGTTGATATAGCACCAGTTTCCCTTGTTGATCAGTCCTCTCGGCTGCAAAGACACTGGTTTATGTATCAACTTCACATTCTCAATAAGTTCTGGGGATTCAAACAAACACAATGTTCTTAAACAGGTAGCTCCGTACAACTGCGACAAACAATGAAAAACATGTCGACACAATTTTTACCAAAACAAGTGTTCCTTCTTCTATTCCTGCCTCAAGTGACAACAGCACAAGAGACTGTCTGAACAGGAGCAAGAACATGCTGTACCACGCCTAGGAAGGGAGACTGTCATTCAAAACCACAGCTCCCATGGTAACGTGGACAATGATTTACACAAGTGACTTACAGAAAAAAAATGTATCATGAATTTAGCTGTGACTAAACCAATAGCAAAAAACACATTAGTCAAAGCAAGTGAATCATTAGCTTTGTGACACTGATGACACTTCCCCTTTCTCATGCAAATAATGAATAACTGATCACAAATGAATCATTAGCATGATCAATCTTGTGCTTCTTTCCTTGTGTACTTTTATAGCATTTAGTGAAGTAAATAATTAAACTATTGCTTTACAAAAAAAAAAGCTTCATCTACAGCCAATCACTGAGTTAATATTAGAATAATCAGGATTTTATTCTGGCCCACTTCCTTTTCATAAATAAACAAATCTTATAATTATGACCCATTTATAATATCAGTTTTTTTTTCACTTCTCATAAACTATCTTATATCCACTATGGTAAAGTGGTTTTGAAGCATAGAAGACAAAAGCATTAAGTATTCACACCGAAAACTGCCAGGGGATCATTCCTATTCTATACTTTTGCAGGATGGTGGCACACTGATACTACAAACTGTGTCAAGAAATCCAAATTGTTATCTTTGAGAGCTGCGTTACCTGGAAGAGCAGCTCATTTTCAAACAAATCCTTAGTATATTATTTTACACAAAAGGGAACATAAGACAGCGCTTTGTGCTCAGTTTTTTAGTACATGACTACACCGCATATCTGCTTCTGATCCCAACTACGCAATGCACACCAGTGTGAAAATATACAAGTAACTTGCATATAAGAATATAAGAGCATTTCCTACAATGTTGAGTTTTGGAAGTTGTTTTTTTTTTGTTCCACTTCAGTCTGTCATATAGACTATACAAAAAAGCTAGTCGTGGCTCCACGCTGGTGCATTTCAAAGTAGGGTGGTCTCTTTTAAGTTCAAATAGAGCTAGTACTGACTAACCACCATCAAATAAACACATTTTAAAAAATGCTTGGGAACTAAATTGTCAAGTACCCAACAGTGGGGATACATTTTCATTTGTCTGTAATCACATTACAAATTACAGTCTATAGTTTTCTGTGTTACACCATTCTCCCACAGAAAAAGTGTTTTAAAACATTGGGAACAGACTGATGACTGTCAAGCTTAGAAAACCATACACTGCAGACAAAAATACATGTGCAAGCTTTTCTGGTTAATTGGCGTGTCTAACTAAAAATTTCCAACTCAAGGGGGAACATACTGTTACTGTAAAATGAAAAACTTGCAATAAAAGTTACATAGGATATATGCTGGGTACCTTGAAAGTGAGACTCAAATTGTATACTAACACAACCCAGTGTATAAAACCAGTAAACTGGTTTTCTCATAAATACCCCACAACAACCCAGACATACATGCAGCAAAATCTGGCTCTTCTACACAGAAAATTCCATTGAAACCATTTGATTAGAAATCACAGATGTGGCACAACAAAATACACAACACAATACTTTGCATCTTGCATCTGTCTGCAAGTTCATGAATAAAATCTCAGATCACACTAAACTGTGCTTGTTTGTGTGTCCATTTCAACTGAACCTTCTTCACATTAAGCCAAACCACAAATGTTTGTTTTATAGCTTGATTTTTCCCTCTTTTAGTTGAAATAATGTAATCTCTCTGCAGTGAATGCTTAAGCTGTGATTCTGCAAATTTTCAGTTTTTGTCAGGCTATCACAACATTCACAAGGCATCACATTGCCCTTTCTGGGAGTTGAACGTCTCAGTGGCCAACTGCAGCTCTGATGGCAACATTTGGTTATTTATTATAAAGTGAATCATATTTAATGGTATCTGAACTGCACCCTGAAATAATGGTAATAGATAGCAATGCAACAACTACTTGCAACCAGACACCATAACTCAAAATGTAAATTTGCATGTCACACTCGTAAAGGAGACCTATGGATCTATTAAAGGAAGATGCATCTACAATTTAACAGAGGATGATGGCAGGAGACAAAGAAACCATCCACCTGTGGATAACCTTTGCGAGAACATTCCTTTGCTTATGAGGGGTGAGGCCTACAAAGCATTCCTGTCCTACCTACAACTGTGTAGAGTAATGACATAAAGTGGGTTACACAACTCTGACTGATGACTTCATATCTGACAACGATTCTGAATGCAGTGCTACCATCTAGTGTTCATTTATTGAACATGAATGCAACATGCCTATAACCTTCCTTGATGTATGATGTTACTAAGCAATCTGTGCAGCTAAAGCTTCAAACATATAGAATTCAGGATATTCAGAACTTATTATTTCAACTCTTCTCAAACATTAAATGTTTATGCATATATTCACTTGGCAATAGGAGTATTAATAATACAACTGTTTCAACATTGCCACCAAGTGGAGATACGCAAGTTTAGCAGCAATGAACATATCGCTTAAAGCAAAACAGAGACAGCATAAAAAGTGAGCTATGAGCATTTATATAATACCTGCAAGTTTAGGGGCCATAGGATCCTCTGATACATGGACAGGGCCTTCTTTTACCTCCCCAACTTTCTCAGGCTGCTCTGGCGTAGTGAGGGAGGGAGCCACAACTTCTACAACATTCTTTACCTCCACAAAGGCCTGAGGGCCCCCGGGCAAAGGCTTGGAATTGTGAAAGAGGCTAGCCCAGGATTTGGGAAGATTGGCAGTAGGTGCAGCTGGAATTACAGGCGAATGTGCCTGCTCTGTCACTACCGGCTGGGCAGCAGAGTCTGGGGTGACCTGCTCAGCCTGTTCCCCACTCTCACAGTCATCTTTGTGTCCATCTGCACTGACAGGAGTATTAGGCTCTGCTAGCCCATTGGCCACCCCACTGTCTGCTACATCTCTTCCCTCTAGTTCAGTAGTCGTAATGGAAGTGATAACAGAGGGGGTGGCCACAGCAGCTGAAGGAGGAAGAGGTGATTTAGAGGGGGGGCTGTGTGGAGTATCTGAAAGTTCAGGGCTCTGTGGAGCCAAATGATCTGGCTGCTGATCTGCAGTCCTGGATCCCTCCGTCATCCCTCTGCTTTGAGAGGAGGATGAAGAGGAGGAAGTTGCATTGTTGCCATCTGATAAAGAGGCAGCTCCACTTGTTAAGTCCAAAGAAGAGTCATCAGGGCTATCACAAGTCCTCTGATTGGCAGTGGATGTGGGGGCAAACTTGGCTGCTGCCACAGCAGCTGTTGATGTTGCCATGGGGACAGGTCCAGGGGTGGAAAGTTCAGCCCCTGACAATGCCTTACTGTCCACATCCTCAGTACTGTGGTGTGGGCCACCGAGTGTATGTCCGTTCACCAGTGCTGTCACAGGTGTTCCATCTGCTGCGCTGGTGCTGCTGTTGTTGCTGCCAGTTGACGGGTCCAGGTAGTTGTAGTATCCCGGCGGTCGTTTTTTCTTTTTCTTTCTCTCTCGCTGTCCCAGGCTGCCAGGGAGTCCGTCCATGTCCTGGCAGGCCTGGTGATTGTCCAGGGCTGAGGCTTCCGAGTCAGCTCCATCCAGCGAGTTGAAGTGGGCTCCATCAGGGACATCGGCTGCTGCAGGAGCCGTCTGTTGAGCCTTCTGGGCCGACTGGCAGCCCAGGATGAACTCTGGAGCCTGTGGGTTGAGGGTGCTTGACACCTTGTACAAGGGATCGTTCACCCCAACAGGCTTGGAATCCATCACTTCGTCAACACCAAACTCTATGCGCTGATAGTCTTCTGCTGTAGATAACATTTCAATCAATTAGAGACACAGAGCACAAACAGCAAATATAGTCTTTAAAGACAGCCTAAATCCTACACATAAAAACAGACACTGCTGTATTTTACTCTCCACTGCAGAAATTGATACAAAATCCTTATTTCTGAACAAGAAAGCTATCACTCAAAGGGTCGTGGGAGCACACTGTCAGGATCCGACATGCCAGCAAAAAGAGGACAAATTCCACTGGATCTGTTTTGGACACTACTGTTGTGTCTATCCAAAATCACATTCCTTCTGAGGGGTGATTCAACATTTACAATTAGGCCTGGGGAGGACAATATTGTCTAGAGGACACCAATTCTACAACATGCTTGATGATAATGACTTTCATTTTCTATGAGGTAGTCAGTCATCAAGACTTGGCCAGACTTAGAAAGCTGTCACACAAGTTTGTGTGGCTTTCATAATGTATTAAATGCCCTGATTTTATTGGCATTCTTTTAAAATTATGGCAAACTAAATTCTGATAGAAAACTTTGGAGCTGTGTTCCTAGCATGGTATAGCTGTCAAATTGGATAATATCACTTCTTTATTTTACATTCAGATTGGCCATGCTTTTTGTTACAGTCCTGCCCTCTCTCTCAAATAGCCCGTGTTTGGGAGCAGATCTACTCGGCTGTTTGTTTACTTGAAAACATACTATTGGTTTCACAAATATCTCAAACAACTGCTGTGCACTCGCAAAACTTCTGCTCTCAAATTTGTGCTCTCGTGCTCAGATTTGTATGAAACAACCCTGTAAAAATACTAAATTGTCAGGTATGCCACCGAGTAATGAAATTATCATTGCCACTTTGCAGGTGCTCTCACTTCTTGCAGTTAATACACAGTCCATTGTCTCTATTTACATATTTAGTGTCTGTTTTTAATTCTGCACGCATAATTTCACTTTACAGGTAATGCTGAGACAGGGTCCTCTGACAAATCTTGACTTAACCTGTAAAAATGATGGACAAAGAGAAACATGGCACGTGTTGTAAAAATACACTATAAAAGCTATGAATAAAATAACTTTATGCTAAGCTTACCTATGTTTGAGTAATAATTATAGATTAAAGGATGCAAAAGGGCGCAAACAAAATAGAACAAGACAAAAGACAGTTCTTTTGTATACACATCAGTGACATAAATATGCATCATTTCTTAAAAACTGACTACTTTTAATAGAAAAGTCCCTCTCTCAGCAATGTAGAACAATGTAACACAAGCAAATGTATGACATTACGAAACAAATGTACTTCATGTGTAGTTAAAATCTGTTGCATGGCAGCTTAAATTGAAGATTATTATGCAGTGAGAGGTGCAAAGGTGAATAAACAGGAAACATTAGTAAGTGCAAATCAGACAAATCATCCAAGTGGCTTTTATCAAAAATGTTGATTGGTCACCCAAACTGTAAACCCTGATGTTCTGCGAGAGTTAAGAGGGCATTAAAACAGCAGTTACTTCCTCTACTGGGATTAAAGGATATTCTGTTAGTGTTACTGAAATCACACTTCAATACTGTAAAACGCATTCAGCACTAAAACCATAACAATCCAAGGATAAATATGTGCACACATGTTAGCAACCACATAAAACCATCACTATGCCCTTAGTAAATAAGCTGTGATTGTTAAATCATATGAAAATTCAGTCCGATTTTAATTCAACTTGGAGCCCTCCAGTAGTGAAAATGCATTATATGCAAGAGAAGGTAAGATACTTAACAGTATCTTGAGCATGCAAAGCTCTACAGATATTACCAACAGGCAAGAGAAAGAACACAGGCGCAAAGTTTAGAAAGCCACCAGTTTTTAAAACCTGGATTTCCAGTTTCACAGCAAACGCACAACAGCTAGTCAAGCCACAGGGTGTCAGACTCCTCAACTCACCGCAAACCTGCAGTCCCATAGACTCCATAATATAAGGTACAGCAGGAGTGCAGTAACTTCCTAAATAATCAATACAAATCAAGGTAAGGCAAACGTCATGTGCAAATGGGTATCATTTGAAAGAAAGGTGGCTGGTATAACATTTTTAATTTGGTGGCCCAAACTTTAATGAAAACAATATAGTTAAAAATAATGCAATAGCCAAGATCTACTGTACTTGTAATCTGTTCCAAACAATAAATATTGTATGCACAAATGTATACAAAGAAAAATTACATGAAAAGCTTCTTCCTGCCAGGTGAGTCAGGTCAGCTCAGCCTGGGATTCATTCTTACAATTAAAAGAACTGCTTCTGAATTACTCGATGCCAAGTATGAGAAGAACAGTCATCTCCTCAGGTAACGTAGGGTATTTTGATGCTTACAGATTTTTAACGTGAAAATCCCAAAAGTTCTAGCAATATAGTATAAGTGAAAAGTACATACCAGAAGACTGACTGACGCACGGGACTTTGTCATTGAACGGAGGAAGCTGTAAAGAGATGTAAAGAGTTACATAAACTTTAGGAACATTTTAAAATAGTAAAAAAATTAAACCACATTTTGACATGAGGACTGACAAGGAGAAAGAATACCAATGCTTTCACATGAAAGCTTAATACTTACATTTACTTAAATATTTAAATTACATTTCCCATGAAAACGGGTGCTTCCAGTCAGGAAATATCTTTCTGACCAGTTTAGGCCACCAGAATTTCTGAAAACTAACAATCATGACAACCCATTTAAAAAGTTCTACTACTACTATTATTTCTGTTTAATTCCTTTCCTTACCTCAACGTAACATCGTGGAGTCACAAAAAACTGATTGATCTCATCGGGGCTGAATTCCCCGAAGATGTACTGTGGGAAGAAATAAACATAATCTTTAGTTGAAAAGAAAGATGAAGCTGTAAAATCCATTTTTCTGTTTTTTTTTCTCAGATGACCAACTAAATGTTACATTAAAATTAACACAGAATTACTTTACACACCAAAGAAAGTAAGTCTCAAAATATAAGCATTCTTCAGTTAAAAAAATAATCATGGGAAATCAAATAATACACACAGTGAAGGACAGGTCTTTCCACATCATAACTGGAACTGATCCAAGAGATGCCGTCATCTGATATCTAGGTACAAGGACTCAAACAAGAGTCTGTCTCCACACAGCCAATACTGCAATGCTAGCTTGTGCAAAGGTAAAGCTCAACGTGAAGTGATGAGTCATGCACTGTTATACATAAACCATGAACACGAACAGCTCAGACGATTTGATTCTTGAACCGTTTGTTCTTAGTGAAATATAGTTTTGAGTGGTCAACACAGGTTAATATAAAGCACCCTCATCCTCAAAACAAGCCAGACTAGGTTTACGCATTGCCTTAACTTTTTCAACTTTTGACTGACTAAAGTTAGGAATGTGGTCATAATTCTTAGGATGATTGAGACATTAGATTTGTGTGCTTGTGAATGTAACAACTACGTGGATGTAGAGTCTCTTCACTTCAGCTGAAAATCTGGAGCAGTAAATGGTCAATAATTAAAAGGGTGAATCAATCACTTAAGATAACAGCATGGGTGACTGCTTGCATACTAACCACTACTAGATTTCTTAGCGACATGCTGAGATATCTGGTCACATCACAAATTAAAGCCGCAAAAACAACCACTGAATTAATCTGACACATCTGAACAACTCACCAAAACTATAGCACACATATTAACTTCAGGGGTACAAGATTGTGCGTCACTGTCTTGTATTTACACCCTGCTGCATTTGTGTCCCGCTCTCTGACAATTATTAACTTCAACTCAGTTATCAGGTGTCTCAAACAATGAGAAGTCCAGTACAAAATCTCAAGGTAATTCATAGGCAGAGAAAAAGTGTCCCATCATGCATATCCGTTACAAAGAGGTACATAATTAGTCCTTCAAGTTGTGGAAGCATTTCTCACAAGTATGTAAAGTCCTATAGTATGCATGTACAAACCTATTATTGTGTCACATAGAGCAAAAAACTACTATTGGGTCCCTTTTAGAGCTAAAATGGCCCAGTCAGTAATTCCAGCTTGTCAAATATTAGGAATATCAGCTTTTCCTGGTATTTTATGACTCCACAATGAATATCTTTCTCTGTCTTCAATCTGTAATGAAAAATAGTACTTGCAACTAAACAATAAATACTAAAATGAATGAAGGAAAGTGACCTACAACCTGGATAGTAATCTTTATGGGAATAGCAGGGTGATATTGTACTTATCTCCAATTTATCAGTCTTATTTAGTACATTGCTTATGTTACTCAATGGCCCTAATACTCTTTACATCATCATTCGTGTATTAGCTGCAGTTGTGCTTCACCCCTGACAGATAAACCTTACAGCTTCAGAGGGAACACCACGCTGAGCCACCTGTTACCACATGTGCATGGAAAAAACAAAGCAACTGAGAAAAGGTGAAATGAACTCACTAGCCATGCCGTTAATCCTCCCAATGCAATAAACAGGGGAACGTGAAAGGGTAGGCACAGAGAAAAGAAAGTGCAGCTCAAGCATATGTAACTCTTTGCAAACGAGGCCCCACGCGAGGGCACACATTGCTGAAATGGCACTTCAAGCGACAAACAGCCAGCCATAATCCAACGGCCTCAGGATGGCTAATACAATCACAACAGAAAGAATGTCCCTTTGCTTCTTTCTGCAGGCGTGCCACACGTACCACACTAAGCTTCCCTTGCTGTTCGTTTGGACTGTGGATTACAACAAATTAGCCATCTGTATGATTTCAGCACAGTTTAATGACGACACCACACACGTGTGCACACACACACATAACAAGGCTATAGGAAGGGCCAAGAACAAGGCCTGGATTAATGCTAGAATGTGATATGTATGCCTTAACACAATGGTCCTGAATTAAATTAACATCATTATTGATTATTATTATTCGGAGACAACTTTTACGCTGACACTGAGGGCTTCTACAAATGTGAGTCATTGAAAATAACACCTTCATCCGAAATACACATGAAACTCCTGAAACTGACTTATGGTGAAACTGTCATTTCCATATGTAACATAAAAGAAAAACATAAATCTAGAGACTGAGTCAAAATCAGCCTTTTTTTTACATGACACTTAATAACTGACACATAAACATTGAACTTTTAGTCCGACTCCCATCACACTAGACCCAAGTGGGTGTAATTTCAAGATAGCATTTATTTGACATTTTGACTTCATGTTACTATAATGGTGCTAGAACTGATACAGCTCTAACAGTTTGTGTATTTGAACTACAACAGGGTACACGGCCAGCACTACTGCTCTTGTTTTCTTAAATTGGTATGCAGTTATTAATGGACAACTTGGCTGAGCATGAAAATGCTACCACACCACTACAAATAAGGTCAGACTAGTTCTCAATGAATTTCTGGAGCATGCCTGTGCTTGCATATTGGTGTGATGAAGTAATAGGGTGACACAATAATTACAAACCCTGAAAACACAGAGGAGTACAACACTGGAAGAAAGGAATCATTTCCATTCTTTCTGCTGAAACATGCATTCTCTCACACAAAAGCAACAGCTAAGCAACTTAACAATGTGGTAACACTTTCATTTATTGATATGGCAGTAAGCCATAAAACAACCACTTATTCCTTTTTAATTAATATCAATTGTTCCTTATTTGAACATTCTTACACCTGCTCGACTTGGAGAATTAAAAAATTATATTGGAATGGCAATTTCAAACTACACGTCCTGATATTAATTGTCCCAAGGACAATTAACACCATTACAGAGCAGCTAAATTGACTGGATGAAACCCTTTCTGCTGTTCCATGTAATCAGACCTCTCAATTTTTCACTAGTAATTACCATACACACTGCCCAGCAACCCATTCTGCTTTAAATGTTATGATCAGTCATCATTACAACTGTTTTAGAAAGGTGTTGATTCAACTTCACATTAAATCTGAATGCTGCAGTTTGTGATGCTGTTGAATTTTTTTATGCTACACTGCAGAGACTTTCTAATATTCAGTCCACTCTCACTAATGTGTCAGTAGGCTGAAGAGGTTAGCTCATGAAGGGGACTCTGTGGCATAATCAATGGTGTGTTGAACTGCATTGATTATGCTGATGGACAGAAAACTAAATCAGCAACTACTCTGATAATCAAATAATTGTGAAGGTCTTTGTTTTTAGTATTGAATTACCAAAAATCTATTGCTTTAAGCCTCTCAATTATGCATATTTTTTTAAAATCTTCTGATCATAGACAGAAAATCTTCAAGTTTTGGACCTTTTCATTATTCTTCTGACATTTTAGAAACACAGTCACGAAAATTCTCAGTAGAATCATCGACAATGAAAATTAATATTAGTTGTGAGGATTTTGAGCTGTGCAGGTTAGTGTGAAAACAAAAGAAACGTACGCTAATTTCTGAACACAGTTGAGACTGAGGAAATTTACTTTTGAATTTTGTTTTCAATGCCTGCAGTGAAAGTTAAAGTTTTGGAATTGTGAATGAGGCCAGGTGAAAAATCAGGAAACCAACAAAATGTTAGGATTCATACTACCGGGATCCTATATGTCTGCAGCAAATGTAAGCAGCATGACTTAACGGAAAACTTTAGGTAACCTGTATCACAGTATTTGTGCAAACAGTGTTTCTTTTTCCCAGGGAGCAGGACTCACAAGTGACATTACAAAATAAGGAAGCGGCAATAACAGGTTGAAGTTGCAAAAAAAAATACCCTTCAAGTGAATGACTTATTCCTTGCTAAAACAAACAGAGCCACTGTGGTTTATACTAAGATGTCTCCATTGCTAAATTTTTAATCTCTGGAAGAGTAGATATGATTGTGCAAGCTGTGGATAGAAGCTCCCTGTGTACCCTGCTATACTGATATGATGAGTTTACTTTTTGTTTTTTGAAATGACGGTTACCATGTTTAAAAATAATAAAATGTCACCTACTTTCATAGCATGGTTCCTTTAAAGCATTTTTCACAGTTTGCAGAAAAAAAACAAACTTCTAAGACATAGACACATGAACTAGGTATATGTTGTAGTTACACAAGCAATAGATGTTGTAATGTCTAGATCCCCGACCTAAACCAATAAGCCTTAATGTCAATATAAGCATTTCAATCTGAATGTTAGACTGCTTCATGGTGGTGAAAACTATATATTATTATATAGTATTATTGTTCTATATTTAACTGACAAAATAATCTGAATTAAACCTGATATTTACTAGCCTGTTCTAGAGGATTATTTAAAAGTCTATTTTTAAGACCTCGAAAAGACCTTCTGAATGAGGAAATGTATTGTTACTGTATTACTTCAACTCTTTCTGAGGTTACTGCACAGAATACTACAGGTTTTATTTAACAAAGCATTTTCTAAACAGCAAACTATAAAAAAAAACAAAAAAAACAAAAACAGCCTTAAAATAATTTATCTAGTCTCTAATAGTGGCTCAGTTTTCTTAATTACACATTAAAATAAACAATGTTTAGCATACTACTTTTAGGTGCGCCACTTGCTAGTAAACAGGATAAATTGCCAAGCAGGATTTTATCTACGTTTATCTCTAAACGCAGATACAGAGCATTGATAAGTATTTCCAGAATTACCTGTATACCAAGTTTCTCCTCAGAAGAGCGATGTCCCATTTGCGGCTCGTACGCCTTGTTCTGCCTCTGATTATTTTGCTGCCCCACCTGTTTTTCTTGCTTTTAGACTTGGTTAACCTGACATGTTTATAATGTTAGTTGTTTGCACTCCACTCATCTACATATTTGTGATTCCCCACAGAGTAAATTATGGTAACAGCAACACTTTCATTCACTTACGAATTTACAAGAGGGTGTACTACCACAAAACGTTTTTGTAATACAGGAAAAGTATTATCGAACAAGGGAAACCAGACCAACTGAAATAGTTGACAATGGTTCAAATCTGCTGGACAACTGCTGGTGTGAAGCCCTGTAAGTCAAGACCTCATTTTGAGTATTCTCCCCATGTCATTTATTGGAATCGAATAATACAACTATACCACAGACAGATAAATCAATATCAGTGGATTCATTCATTTGACAGACCAATTATTTTTTATATGAAACACGATGAGAGGGGTTTTCCCCTTCAACTTTCACTTTGGTGAACTCTGAGCCAATAGAAACGCTCAATTCAAAGGCCAGGAAGAAGTGTGAAAGCATGCAGAATTAAGTCTTCAGTGAGATTTCCCTTCCTATCGTCGTTAGCCATGTTCTGTTTGTTTAGCTGTTAGCCTGAAGTGTGAACTCGAATAGCAAATAACTCCAGCTTAAAGTTTATTTTTATTATGTGGATTTTTGTCTCGAGTTTGACTCGTATTCAATCAAACACTACAAACTTCAAACCTGGCAGGTCTCTGCATGCAGAGCTAGACCTCAAAATGGGCCTTCCCACATGACAGCTAGCTTCCTCAGAAATATCACCAAACTTGCTCCAAGTTACTAACAATCTAATTCAAGTCACACGGACAGACAATGCAGCAGCACACACAGCAGGGTGCAGGCTCAATCCTGTTCTGGTCATTTCCATTTCAAATAAATGCTGGCTATCCACGAAGGCCCTCACTGTCGCATTGTATTTAGCTAAGCAGCTAGCGGACTGACAGCAAACTGTAGGCACACCACCTGTGAAAAGCTGCTAGCTTGCTAATAGCTATATGAACAGCCCGAATTTGCCATTTCCTATCGCACAACTCCATAGAAACGGAAAGTTAACACATGCAAAATGTACCGCAGAACCGTTATTGTGCCTCCTAACTGCCCATAACGTAATTCATCTGATGTTACAACCAGTTGTGAAAATATGGTATCGGAGAAGGCCTGTCGCAGCACTGAGCAGGTGGGCCATGCACACACGCAGCAGTTTTCTACCACTTTCCTCTGAGATTTAACACATGACACTTGTGGGATCCCACACTAAAGTGTCCCTGACTTTAGATTAAACACGCTATCGTGGCTTTGAGCTAGAAGTGGCTGTCACGTCCCGAAGAAGTGCAGCAGAGAGCAGCGCTGGCTCATTTGAATGGAGGGACCTAGGGCCTGTTAGCTACCATGCTGGTGGTGGTCAATGAGGCTTAGGGGGGCATTAGCAAGCACTTTTCACTACTTACATTTTCAATGACACGACCAGCCAGATAATTCAAAAAACAACACGCAACTGACCAAAATGCTACTACGGTGTGACATTAGCTTCGGTCGATTTTTTGTACCAACGAGGGTCGGCCGTAGGTCTAAAAATAACCGTTAAGAGTGCGTTGAGCAGGAGTTGTTTTGCAGGCTAATGCTAGCCGACTAGCTTAGCTACCTGGTTGCTGTAAGAAGCCATGCTCCCGGTGAGATTTTCTCTCCTCCGCTGACAAGATGAAAACTCTCCCGGGAAGGTGTTGTAGGTTCGTAATAACAGCTACGGAAGGTGTTCTACTTCGACGTCATTGTCATTTGCCCAACGGTGTCCTGGCAGTCGAAAGTTTTGATCCGTGTAATGCATCAGCACTTCATGCTGCTCGCCTGGCCATCACCGCCATTTCCGTCTAGCAGCTTCCTCGCGTGCTAGCCTGAGCAGCGCGCGCTCGGCTGTAGAGGCAGCATGAGCTCGAGACAAATGCTTCCAGTGAAGGTTTGTTCGGAGATTTCACAATAAAAGTCCCGATTCAGTCCAGTCATGCAGAGGCCTTATCTACAGGTATTGTCACGTTACAGTCGCTCCTTTGCACAATGAGTACAGGAAATGTGATGCTGTGGGATTTGTTGTGCAGTAGTTTGAATAATCACATTATTAATTTAAAGTTTCAGAGGCATACATTTAAATAATAGCAGACTTTGACACCATGTCCCTTTCTTAAGGTATGGCCTCAAGAGCACATTAATTTTTCAACTATAAAATGGCCCTACCAATTAGAATTTGAACTAAAATATTTGACAGCACAATCCAGTCACTAGTTGGGGTCCCCTCAGTTATCCGAAAAACACCTACCGATGCATGCAGGGCTGACTGAAGCTCTTACTCATTGATTATAAACATAAAAAACACTTACATGTTGGTTGTATCTAAAATGAAGCACACAAGAATGATTTAGGCACTACAAACTCAAGTTAAACCTCCAAAAACATACTTTCTGTCAGGTGATCAGATGATATCAAGCTCTAATCAACCTCAGAACAGAACTGCTCTCTTTAGTAGAATTAATACATGAACAAATTATGCTTATCGGGAACATTGGAGGAGTCAAAGTAAAACTCAGAACAAATTTATTGCTATCTGCCCCGAAGTCATGGATATAAACTGACTGACTATCTTATTTATGTCAGAGATACAAAGCAGAGACCGATCCTGATTAACTTAGACTCAGCCGAATACAGTCGAGCCATAGACGAAGGATGACAGAAGAAGTGGCTGCTGACAGAAGAAAGAGTCCGTGGTCTTTGCATGAAAGAGACAGTCTATTAAAATGAGACAAATACAATAATATAACTAAGGAACACTTTAATAAGTTTGACTTGGAAATTCAAAACTTCACAGAACCACAAACGCAACAGACACACAGCAGTGGACCAATATGTGATTGTCACAAACTGACAAACACATAATTAAAACATTGATGAATAAGACATTGGTCTATTTATCTTTATTTATCACCTTATTCAATATCCACACTCCATGTGTATATTTATTTTTATTTTTATTTTTATATTGCACCCACCACACTTTGGTAACATTTTTAACCTGATTTTTTTTCTTATTTTTTAAATAATTTATCTATTTTTTATCTGGATTAAGCAGCACAAACCAGTAGAATTTTGTGGCCTCAGAAGTCACGTTACGCTTAGGCAGCTGCTCTGCTCTGGCTGGAATTTCAGTAATTGTACTCAGGCAAGGGATGGTCGAAAATCTCCTACATTCTCTGTAATTCTCTCAGAGGGGATTGGTATGGTCATTTATTGATGTGTTCCCAGAGTAAAGCAAACTGTTGCAGAAGAGGACGTTATCTTGATTGAGCCTATCACAATCAGCGCACAGTGCACATTCAGCTGTTTACTTCAAATAAGAATCTATTGTCCTCTTATGGTTGTGGAAATACACAGACAAGTGAATAAATACATGCACCGTGTAATTACAGGGTGTTGAACAACTTAAGAGCTGCACGGCACGCCTTTAAGTGACCTTTATTTTGAAATGTGTCTGTATCCGGCGGAAGAGCTCACGGTAACGTCGTGGATTAGTTCCACGAGCTTCTTGATTGAAGCGTGACCGCGTGCGCCGTGTCCGTTCTTGTCCGGGTTGAAGCATGAGTCGCAATTTTTTTGAGCTTTTTGGAAATTGAGTGGACTGAAAGGGATCGTGTTTATTATCATTTCCGGTCATTACGGAACCTTATTGGTGAAGCACCGTGCATCCTATATTTTGGGCCAAACTGAACAAAAGTGTGATTTCAGTCACTAACAGTAAAGAGTAAAATATTTACAATAAATTAAAGTACAATATTACCCAGAGATAAGTCAAACAAACACAAACAGATAAATGTGCTGTCGCAGGTGGTGGGCGTGGCACAGCACAGGTGAGCGAAGAAGGGAATCCGGAAGCGAGGATCAGGTGGGTTGTGCTTTTCTCGGTTACACAAAAACAAGACCACACTGAGCACAAAAATTCTAAGGTAGGAAACCATCATTGTGTGTCTCCGTGTTATTCATTATCCAACTAACATTTACAGAAAACACAAACAAACCTAATGAGGAGTAAAAGTTTGCAGCAGGGATGACAGGACAGGTGCGTTGCTACGTGCGAATTAAAGGGCATCGAAAATAATAGGCAGTACTTAAAGCTTCCATGTTGAAAGTGAGTCCTTTAACTTGCCAACTTTAGGTAAGGTCGCCGTTATTTATACAGCACATTTAAAGCAACAGCCGTTGAACCAAAGTGCTTTCCAATAGAAAAACGAGATTAGCGTTTAAGCTAAGCTAACAAGTTTAAATATTTAGGTTAACACCCTAGAGTGTAAGTTACGGTGTGAAGCTACCTGAGCAATTTAAATGCTAAGGATTAAAAACCCTCAGAAATTATAAAAACAACTCTAACTGAATATAATAAATATTAAAGCCATCACCCTTCAGTGTTGTTAATTATTGAGATTACCTTAATTGAAATTTTAAGGCTGAGACCCTACAGTGTTATTAATTATGGAGATTATCCTCACTTAAAACTAAAGCTATGAACCGACTAAGATGTACAAACTCAAGGATTCTCTGGATTTCCCATGAGAAAGCTTTATTTTTATGTGTAGCCTAGTACTTGATGTTTTTTTTTAGTTTATTTTTTCTGGCGAAAAGTATATTGCAGATCCAGAATAACCGAAGAGAGACACACGGAGAGATGAGAGAGAACAGCAAACTGTGAGGGAGAGATGACACAAATGCAAAAGCAAATATAAATGCATGGAGGACATGAGAAGGAAAAATAAATACATGAACATGATAACTAAGGTAAAACCATGGCTATGTTAAAAACAAAAAATAGATTTAACTACAGTAGCAAGAAAACTGAGTGAAGCCTGGCAATCAATCAGTAGTTTCTTCAAGCAGCTTCATCTTTATGTCCTTTTAAGTATGGTCAAACTCGTCATCTATACATCCTACTATGCCTGAGCCCTCAAATTATCACCATCCTCTGCTCAACCATCAATTCCATGAATGAAGAAGCTCAGACACCCAGCCATTGATCCTCATTAAATAATCCTCCATGCGGCTGTGCTCTTTGCAGCAACTTGTACCTGCGCTTGTAGCCGCAGACAGACAAGCCAGCTATCCACTTTGCTTATAAGAGTCTGTAATAGGATTCATGGCCATAATCTTCTTTTGGATCAGAGGGAAGATGCCAGAGAGGGGAAGACACCACCAGAGGAGCGATGCAGAGTACAAGAGAAGGGACAAACACTATTCACACAATGGAGAAGACTCTCCGTACGACGGCCGAGACCGCGACCAAAGGCCAAGATACGTGGACGACAGGGGCTCTGCTGGTGACAGGAGGGCAAAGGAAAACAGACAGAGGGACATGACAACTGCCTCTCACAGGGAGCCACCTGTTTACAGAGACCATGACAGTGAAGGACCCTCAAGACTGTAAGAGACCGTGTACATCCTCTAAGCACAACCCATCCTTATATTCTACACAGGCTGAAGACTGCCTTCAGCGCAGTTATGCAATCTATTAATATTATTTGTGAAATTACACATCATGTAACAAAATAATGAATTTTATCCCACTGATAAAAAAATATTTTGCCTTTATAGATCCAGAGAGACTTCAGTGTATCACTCTGAAAGGGAGTATTATGAGCAACCGCAGAAACCAGCTCTTTACACTTTCAGATACATCTTAACCAGTAGAGGCAAGTATATTCATTTCCAGGGTTTTCTGTGAAACATCAGAGCTCATACCGGTTGATCGCAGTTTCTAGAATTTATTAAGATGGTCTCCGTACATATTCAGTGCTGTAAAACATGATCCAAATTTTATATAAAATATTATTTTTTCCTTTCCAATCACAGATTATAAATTCTCTGAATGTGATAATATACTGTAATACAATATACAGTCATATAAAAAAATTATTAGACCACCCTTGTCATCAAAAACAATGGTTATGCAATCAAGTACTAACTCCTGTGTGTGTCATGTGACTAAAACAGACAGAAAAGAAAACTGTTTGGCAGTACAATACCATAGCTATTGGTGTAAGAACTTAAGGGATTTTGGTTATTATCAAGAAAACCATGGACATTGGCTAGATATCAGCTCTTAAATTAAACTCTTCTGAGCTATTTTTGTTGTTATCATTATATTTGTCCAAACAAATGTACCTTTTTTGGTACCGGGCATTAAAATGAACAAAATGAACTACAAAACAAGGGTGGTCTAATAACTTTTTCCATGACTGTATATATATATTTTTAAGCCCACACCTGGAGCAAGCAGATGGATTGTTTCTTTGCATGTAGGGTTTTAAATGCTCATTATTTTAACAATTAATCTGCAGATCATTTTCCTGATTTTTACATAAAATGTCGAAAAAAAATACCCATCAGACTTTCTCAGGGTCTCAGATTTCATCAAATGTTTAGTCTTTTCTTGGCAAAACTCCAAAATACATATTTAAGCCTAAAATATTTATTTTAATAGATATATCAGTTTATTATTCTACACTTTTAAAGCAGCAAAATCCACTCATCAGAGAAACTGTGAGCAGCAAATGTAACTTTCAACTTGACTCACTGCTTCATGTTGCTTTACATCCACTGTTTTTACTCTCTCAGGTCTCTGCCAGCTTATGGAGCTTTTTGTGAATCTTCTTCTTGTAATCTGTGCCGGAGTGCCGTACAGCAACAACGGGGGTTACCGTGACCTGGCCAGCCTTGGGGGGATCTACTATTATCACTTCGGTGGAGCCAACGCCTTCACCGGAGCCGATGCAGACAGGGTGAAGGAGCTCGACCGGCTTTTCCATCAGCTCAAGCGGCCTCCGTACATCTTCACCATGGCTTGCTGTGGGGTTCTGATGATCTACGCCTGTGCCATGCTCGCTCTGGGGATTTTCAGGGTCCCTTACCGCTGTCCTCCTGTGCTGCTGGGGGAGGCTCTGGTGAATTTCCTCATCGGCCTGGGCTACATTCCTGCACTGGCTTTCTACTTCATCAAACTGCAGGAAACGTACAACAATCCCATCTGTAAGGAGAGAGAGGAGATGTATAAGAGCAAAGGGCACAAGGGCTTTGAGTGCCAGTATCACGGTGCAGACATCGCAGGAGGACTCTTTGGGGTGTTGGGAGTGTTTGTTTTTATCTTTGGAGCAGTGTTAGCAGTCAGAGCCTTCAGGTTAGTGCGAGAGCGAAAGAAGCAAACAAATGAGGACAACAATTTTTAAGCTGCCTTTTCTACAACATGTTTGAACAAAAGTGCCACTAGTGAATAGAAGTCGCTGTGACGTTTTCAATGTCACCTGTGTATCAACCTTTTATCCACTTTTTATGTTGTGACTGTTTCTAACATTTTTTTTATTCCTACCACTTTCCCTTTTACATACTTGTGTACTGTGTCTGTTACATTTTCTACTAATTTGTAGTTACAATAAACTCCTCAAATGGTACATCATATATTTTTTATTCATTGTTTTTGTTACATTTGTGCAGAAAAAATACCAGGAAATTGAAAGGCAGATAAACAGTTTGAGTGACAGAAAAGCACCTTGATAAAACCCATTCCTTCTCTGTGTAGCAGATAAACAGCAATTTGCAACATAAATATCAGCTTGTACCTGCTATTTTAAGAATGAGATTGTCTGATATGTTCCCCAGGTACAGTCCCTACAGGTTTCATAACCCAATATCTCTTCGAGGTAAAAAGGACTTGTGTTACAAACCTTTTCTCTTCGTGCATTCTTTAGATGTCAGTTCTGTCAGTGTGAAACTCAGTCTGTTGATCATTAAACCTGCCAGTTGAATCTTGATACAGAAAGGTGACTTGACTCTTTCATGAAGCCACGTCTCTCTTCCACTTGAAATGAAAATGCACTGTTAAGCATCAAAAGTCTTTTTTGCATCAAGCGAGAGGAGTGCTGCAAAGCATCTTCAGCTTGTAACTAACATTACTCAGTGACTTGGAAGTTCTAATTTTGTCTGAACAATACCTAAAAATATGTGCTGTGTTTCTTAGGAGAACTTGTATAATTGCTGTTCTATTGAGCTACAGTAACTTTCCGTTTTTCTAGATTTAACTTGAAAGAAATCTGACAAAGAGATAGACTTTGTTCCCATCTAAGGTTCTCTCATTAGTCACAAGGGAATAAAAGCTGATACCAGAAGTTTTGTCACATTTACTGGATGTGAGCTACTGGAGTTTAGGATGTCATTCTGAGGTTCACCAATAGATGGCGTCTACTGTGTTTAGGAATTCATACAAATGGAAGATTAGTGTACATATTTCCACAGGAGTGATCCTTGTTCCTTCAGATTCATTTTCATGATCTGAAAACTGCTATAGAAACCATTTAAACTCCCAGTTCAGTATAGGTCATGGTTTTAAGATTAAAGACTAAATAAAATGCAGATAATATATCTAATATAGACCAAAAAAGGCATTTTTGCCTTTAGGTATAAAATCAGATGGTGAGTAAAATGGACACCGGACAAAATAATTCACAGTAGAAAGTTTTATTGCTACTTGGCTTAAAGTTAATAAAAAAAACAGCTTGTCTGCTGAAAACTAATGATAGCAGCATTTAAAATAAAATAACGATCGTCTTCCACTCTCAAAGTTCAAGGGAGTATAATTCTGTCTGACAAACTACAAAGTGCTCATTGTTAGTTCATTTCCTAAATAATAAATCTTCTTAGAATTATTAAACGTAAAACTAAATTTTAGCAGTAATCTGCATGCTGGAATAAAAACCTAAAAATATTAGATATGCTCCATTTTGTACAAATAAATCACATTTTGTATGTACTCTATGTTTTTTATGTTGACTTATATTTAGAGCATGCTTTCAACATTAAATACAGTTATAGTTAGTACCTTCAATAGTACCATAATGAGTGACGGTATTCTGTAGAATCCCAGTCACTTTAAACTCTGTAGCGGAGAGGGAAATATAAATTTGCATGAAACAATGAAATACAAAAATAAACATCAGCTTCTTGGCATTAAGAAAAAAAATATTCAAGCATTTCTTGAAAATAATATGCAGAAAGGAAATAGTGAGATTAAACAATGGCTACTTTGGTCACATGTTAAACAACTGGAGCATCTTCGATCAGTTTCACTCACTATTCACACAGAATTACAGTCAATCCATTACTCACACAGGCATGCATACACTTACTGTATGTGTGCACTAAAGCTTTGAACTACACACAAACACAGACATTTTTGCAACATAGTTGTACAGGGAGCTTGTTAAGTTGTGCAAAGAGGAAAATGATCCCTTACAGGTACTAAATAAATCAGCAGTTAAAAAAAAAACACTGACACTGTAGCCTACTCAAATATACAGACCCTCTACTTTGGTGTACGAAGGGATTTGTGAGTATTGAACCACTGGATCCCTTCCACTAAAGAATTAAAGGGAATATTTTTAAGCCAATGCAATGTACCCTGTGCTCCCTCTTCCTGTATCTGTGCATACAGTCTGCATATGTACACCGATTTTTCTACTGATGGATCATTATTCAGAAATACTTCAAGTCGGACATGTAAGTTGAACAGGACAGTGGGTGAATATATGGCATCGATCAAGAAACAGAGTGTACAATGAAGATACAACTGTTTAAATAAAAATGGGCCCAGTTGGTTTGAAGAGGACTAAACGCAGCAGTGCACTGTGGTCTGACTTAGGAACTAACTAATAAGGGACATACTCAGAAAATAATAAGAGCAATGCAGCTTACAAACACAGCCCCTACATACGTCATACATACACGCACCAGTCAATATTCATTTTCAGACATGTTGAGAATTCTTCTAGTTTTAGGTGAAAAATGAAGCTCTCATATACAGTTTTATATACACACACACACACATATATATGGGTGTGTATATATATACACACACACACACACACACACACACACACATATATATGTATGTATACATACATATATACATACAGTTGACACATTGCATATTTTACAAGGGAATTCCCAAGGTCTGTTGGGAATACCGCCATCTTGAAAGTTCTCCTCTCTGAGCTCACACAACATTTCAGATATGTACCAGTATTATTCACAATCATAATCTGTCTTGGCTCCCTGTAGCAGGTACACCATCCATGTTTCACCGCCATCGGTCCAGATGTCGGACACCAGTGTGGCTTCTGATAGTGGATGTCTGGGTAAATTAAGAACCATAGACTCCCATGTGTTTGGCATCTCAGACACTGCACAATCTGATCGATGAAGAAACTAAATTATTAGCCTTATTATAAAATGTGGTTTCTCATTTGTCCTTTTAGAGCAAAAAATAAATAAAAAAATCGAAAGTTTTTAAATCCCGCAGGAACAGCAGCGCATGTAACTATTATCTTGGACACTGTTGTTTCTATGGAGGAATTTCAAATTCTATTTCTATTTATGGCAGATAGTTAGGGATACATTAGCACAATGCTTTTAATCACTGGATAGAGGTAATGAAACACATACGGAAAAACTGCACTTCCTCATTTTCCTCTCAATAATTTCTATTAGTATAGACTAAGAGCAATGTTGGAAGTTAGTGGTAGAATTAGTTAAGAGAAAATATTCGGCTGTTTGTTGTGTTGATGAATATTTAAATAAAAGTTAAGATACTGTGAACAATTCTTATGTAATTGAAAGCAAATACATTTCATTAAATACAAAACTGTTTGTCATATTAAAAAACACACCAAAAAGTGACTGTTGTGAATCAACTGCCATATGTTATTTTAGATCATCTTCTGTATCCCAATGTATTCTTAGACAGGAGGTGATTGAAGCCATGGTAATCCCAGCACATTGTCAACCAATATCTTATATATTGAACTCAAATATACACATCTCTGGATATCATTATTTTCTATATACAAAGTGCTTTTAACAGTGTTTGTTCCTTTCAAAAGACAACCAGCCCCCTCTCCAAAACACAAAAACAAGAAAACATTCATACTCACACATCATTTAAGGCTTCATCACTGACTTCTCACTCATTCATGTGGAGCAAAGAAAACAACGCCCTCAGAGCTGAAGACGTCAGTCACAAACACAGCATGGGTGGGAAGAAACAAGGGGTTCCACATTTCAAAAATACTGAGTTGTGTTGCTTTAAGGCTAAAAGGGAACACTGAAAGGTCCAGCTGTGGAATCGCAAAACTGCACCAACTTGGAGTGGTAACCAAAAATATACATCTAATGTAGTAATCACTGGCGAGTGTAATTACCCAACTTTGGCCTTCTTATAGCCACAACGCCCCCACAGAGCGGCTTTCACTTTTGGCACAAGGTTCGGAGGCTTAGGACAAACTAAGATTTCCAGGGCTGCATAATACTCACCTGATAATTCAAATAATAATGCAGATTTGCTGAGATACTCCTCTATATATTAAAAAATACAAAGTGATGAACCAACCGCTGAAGCACTTACACTAAGGGCCTGAACAGTCCATTTCTAATGCAGTACCTTACACAGCTCCTGCACTCATTATATTCTTTATATTAAGTGTGCGGGCTGAGTTCTAAAGCAGCATCGCCCCATAATCAGAAAGTAACACTTATGCAAACATATGCAAGTGAGAACAAGTGCTACATCAAAAAGCAGCAAGACTTAATTTGTTTCCATGTCCCAAATTTCTGTGTTTGTGACACTGAACTAACTGTGTGACATCTCAGACACGCAGATTTGATTCTACACAATTTGTCTAGATGCAAAAATGTAAGATTTGTTTCAAATCCGCCTGCAGGAAAATGTTCACAAATTTAAAAGTGTAGGAGCCTCCAAAGTTTGAATATACAAAACTTTACAGGCTTAATACCAGTAGGGTTGTTTCAGTCATGAAATGCTTCAGATTTGTGTCCTAAATGGTTTGATCAAATGAAAATTACATC
The DNA here is from genome assembly GCF_022539595.1 of Amphiprion ocellaris. Taxonomy (NCBI): domain Eukaryota; kingdom Metazoa; phylum Chordata; class Actinopteri; family Pomacentridae; genus Amphiprion; species Amphiprion ocellaris. Next base: position 12,451,064 of record NC_072766.1, read on the forward strand.
ATATCCAAACATCCTGGGGTCCTCAGTTGACTATCCAGTGACCATAAAACTGACTGAATTCAAATGAATATTTTGTTTTCCTATGATTGTAGTTTTTGAGATCATTTGATCGTGCACTGCCACAGATTATGCTGTTATAAGGATTTGAATTCTACAACACATCAGCTCTGTAGAGTCGAATGACTTTGATATTGCATTGCTCTAAATATTAATCTTGTTTTCAGCAGCTTGATCACACCATATCAGCTGGCTGCTAGTTGTCGGTGTGCACTATACTGTATAGAATTGATTTATCCTAGATAGAAGATTCTATACATGTTGTGCAGGAATGTTAAAAAAAATGAAACCCAACCATAACATTTCTAGCAATGTAAATGCAATTATTTCATCTTCACATCTTTTAGTCCTATGTGTCTGATAGGCATTTATACTGTCTGGTTTCCTTTGTAAGCCACAGGTAGAGGAGGAGAGCAGAAGCTGTGCCAGTGTTGGTCTCTTGGAGACACTGTCCCTCCGGTAAATTGAACTAACCAGCTTACATCCCCAGAACACAGCCTGGACATGGGGAGCTCTAGACTGTGTTGTCTATAGTAGGCACTTTTTCAAATTCTGTTCATAGGGCTTTTCTCCAGGACCTGAGAGACCGCGGAGCCCCTGGAGAGGTGATTTGACACGATCTCTTACACACCATCCACATTGCTTGACTTTCCAAGTAAAGGGAAATGCTGCTGACATGTTCAAACACGCGAGGTATCCCATTTCAGGTCAGGCTTGTTTTTGTCTCTTCACAACACCACGTTATGACCTGGAATCTTTGTTCATCTCCACTCTCTCGGGAGCACTTTTCACCTCACATTAATGGCACAGCATCACTCAGTGGCTATCACTGGCTTGTCTTATCCTCACAAAAGATCTGGATGGCAACTTTAATTGGAGTATCCCACATGTATGAGAAAAATCTTCTTCTCCAGAATGGCACAATCACAGAAGTGCAGCCACATGGCACTGTGCTGTGTTCCTCCTCTAGAGGGCAGTATCGTAGACTTCCTGCTGTAGCATTGGGGCTGGTCCTGGACCTGGAACCAGGCTGGAGGGGAAAGCAGGGGGGTGTGGATGGTCCCACACAGGATCTTTTAAGGAGGTGGGTGTGGATGGTGCGGAGGGGCCTGAGACTAGAGGGCTCTGGCCTCTGAGCTGCTCCCTGACTTCTTGCTCAAGACTGGGAGGCACAATCAGCTGGTCCTCTGGGTCCTGCTGTGCTGGGGCAGTGAAGTAGCCAGACTTTTTCTTCGGAGCCTCGAGGGCCACTTCAATAAGATTATGACTGTCCTCAGGAGCCACCACAGAGCCATTGGACAGCTTCTTCCCAAACAGGCTGGATGTGGAAGGAGACTTCTTCAGGTCTGCAATCTCTCGCCCACATACAGCTAACAGGCAGCCGTTTGTTGCAGAAACCACCACACTGTTCTGTCTACGCATTTTGCCATTGGGATAGTCTGAGCCCCGCTTTTCAAAGTCCAACTCTTTGGGGCTGTCTGGGGCCCCTGACCGTAGTTGGAAAGCGCAACAGTGAATGTCTACCTCCACTTCTAACTTGCTGCCATTGGAGATAACACCCTCGAGCGGAGCCTCGTCATCACTGTCCAAGCCGTTGTCAGACTGGTTACTTGAGAACGTGGCACAGGAGGGCTGCCGCTGGAAGAGGCCTGGGTGGGTTCCGGTTCCAACTGAGCCTGGCACCATGATCCCACACAGCGTAGTAGCAGGATGTAGGCTACAGCGTCTCTCCGGGCGGGACACAGGACCAGAGGATGGGTGTTCATCTGAGGCAGTGGACCCCGCCTCGCTGCCCATCTCCGAAGCTGATGTCTCGCTGCTGAACTCAGTGACGATGCCGCTGCTGGATGAGAGGTTGACTGGGTCGCTGGGGCCCGGGGTCACAGTCGCAGGCACAGTGGCAGGAGGTGGACCCCGCGATTCAGTAGTGGACACCAGCGGATCGCAAGTGCAGCTGTCCTCACCAATGTGCAGGGACACCACCACAGCTCCGATGTTGTCTTTGCAACCGTAACTCTGGGCGAGTGAGCACAGCTTCTTGGCAGCAGCGCGAGGATCCTGTACGGCCTGCACAGTGCACACGGCCTCCTGGTAGGACACGCGTTCAAACAGGGCTCGATTACCCAGGATCAAGAACTCATCCTGGGAACAGAGCGGCTCAGTGTGCACCCAGGGCTTCGGAAGCACCCAGGGAGACAGATAAGAGCAGCCCAACAGGCGAGAGCAGCATGTCACTCCGCTCACTTTGTTATCCTGTAAAACACAAGTACCATTAGAACTGTAGATGAGTGTAGAGCTTCATAATGTTTACACATCTGAATATGAAGCTGCATATCAATAGATAAATTATTCTGCACGTTAGAATACTGTGTGCATTACCTCTGTAATAATGGCTTTGCTGAGTTTAACCCTCTCCATCTCCTCAGTGCAATTCTCCAAGCTGTAAACCTTAGAGAGAGGTACAGGTCGTCCATTCCGGCATAGCACAGCTTGGCAGGTGCCCACGTTGGCCACAGTAAGGCAAAAGTTGCCTCCTGGATCTGATGTCTCACGGTGGATATAACACAGCAAGGCAGAGGCACCCAGTTTCTGGCCAGCCATACCCAGTTTCCTGTCCCATATAAACCAAACTGGTCACTGGTTGCAGAAAGAGTGCAATTCTGTTCTGTTTATCTACAAGTACAAAATGAGGTATGCACAAACTATTATTCTTACCTGTGTGAGGTGAGGAAAGTGTTGCACATATACACACTGTCAATGCTGGAGTGCTGCAGTTCCTCACACAGCACATCTCCCATGGTGCACTGCAACAGACGAGGCACTTCCTCATTGCGGTCTCCATCAAAGATGCCGTAGCACGCTTCCACACTGTCTCCAAACCGGTCCACGGCCAGCACAGACACACACAACCTGTCCCCAACAATAGATCAACATTAACAAACAGATGATTCAACGCCTCCCACAAACCTCATACATACTTCAGCAGGCCACACTGCAGGGAAACAGCATGGGGTGACAGCTGATAACAGACACTGCTGTGGGGGTTCCTGTGGCGGCCATGACCCTGTAGTTGCAGCCAGGGATACTGACATCGCAAACAGTCATGCACATGTTACAGGTAATAAATGCAATGAAAATATTAGGCTTTAATGATTAAGTTACTATTTAAAAGATCCACTGACTGATGCCAGTGACAGGCGCCTGCCAGTGATTCAGATATTGACTCACAGGCTGACAGCAATATACAAACAAGTTTTAAAGGTCCCATATTGTGAAAATGCTTTTTTTATTGTGTTCTGTTATTGTTATGAAGTTGAAGGTCTGAAGTTGAAGCTTTTAAGATGTGCAGACTTCTCCTTCTGCCGCTTTTCAAACCCCTCAACAACTAGCAGTCTCCCAGCTTTGCAAAGCAGTGAGAATTTTACTTAATCACTGATGCAGAGAGAGTCTTCTTCCTGAAGGGGGCATAGACACCACCAGTTCAGCTGTATTTGAAGCTACAGACACTGAAACGACCCATTTACAACAGGGCTAAAACCAGAGGTTATACAGTCATGGTAAGAATGGATCATCTTTACAGTTAGACATGTTCTGGGGACATGTGCAACCTTCATTAATGTGCTGAAAGGGGGCACAATATGGGACCTTCAAAGAGTGTTTTTGTGCTTGACAGCAGAGGACACAAGATAACCATCCTATATAGATAATTTCACATGACTATATACTCTTGTATTACAAAGTTAAACAGATTCGTTTATACACTGTAGTTATTTAATTTAGGCTTCAGTGGCAGTTTGGATTGGAACTGGAAACTAAATCTCTTTATGCTCATGAAGAAACAAGGAAAAAAAACACAAAAAACATAAAGCAGTACACACTTGTTCCTTTGGCCGCTCATTTCAGAGTAACCGTGGTTCCATGGAGAGGAGGAACTCAGTGAGTCTGCTGCTGTCGTGGTGGATTTCTGGTCTAATTTCAGGGTGGTGATGTGACTAAAAAAAGGAGAAGAAATGTAATATAATAGAAGGAACTGCAGAAGGAGGTATATACTCCATTCAGAATGTGTCAACTGAATAGTCTGGAGTTGAGGTGTTGGTGCTCATATTTAATGATTGAAAATTTCCTGAGAACTATTTTAAACACCTGTGACTCACCTAAAAAGATTGAGGGTTTTGTGTTCCAGCATCAGGCTGCTGTTTCCCGTCAGATCCAGCTCTTGCAGAGTGGGAGGCAAAGAATCAGGCAGCTGGATCTCCGTCAGCTCGTTGCAACTTAGATCTACAAGCTAAAAGATGTAAAAACACACATGAGCTGAAACATGCTGAAGATAATCATATAAACACTGGTCAGGTGATGCAAATAAAACCAGAACAAGTCTGACCTTGATCTCAGGCAGGTTGAGGATCTCTGGGAAGACAGTGATGTGATTAGAGTGTGCTATGAGGGTGTGCAGTCTCTTACAGCTGGATACGGTGGAGGGAATCGTCTTTAGCTTGTTGCCACTCAAATTTAGCTCCTCCAGCAGTTCCAGTTTACTCAACTTACTAAAGACACACAAACAATAAAAACCTCCAGTAAGCTGAATGAGGGAACACTTGATTAAACGCTTAATTAAATTATATGAAACAAGCATACGGCTCTGCAAGTAGCACCTTATATAATGGTTCCTTATAATAACTTCATTTGTATGTTATATCTCACAAAGTGTTAGTCTATATAGGAAACCACAAAATGTACAAACTCCAAAGAGAAAATAATCGAAAAAGAAAAAATAAAGAAGTGAAAATAGACTGAGATAAAAACTAAGTGACTTAAAGTGAGTTTTAATGATTTAATAATATTAATTAATGATCCATTAGTGGACGACAGACAATTCTTTAACATTAATATACTTTAGAAAATGTTTTTAGATGATTTGTTCATTAATAATATGTAACTGTAAACAATTACTACCTTGTTTATGCTAATAAAGTTTTTGTTTTCTATTTTTTAATTAAGGACATAAAAAGGGTTCAATATCGACCATTTGTTGACACTAATGGTTTAACCCAAGCAGTTTCTGGACATTTTTTTGCTCCTATAAGATTTTTATGCACTGTGGGATCATTTTGCACTGCAATAAAAATTCTGTACCCCTCTGGAAACAACAAAATGATAGCTAGAAGAAGATAAAACTCAAAAGTGTCTTTTGTTGCAGTGTAACATGGACATAATGCCACAAATATATAAAAAAAAGAAAAATTTTAAGTTGACTTTGTATACTAAACATATTATACGACTTGTATGTTTTATTTGTTTCCATACTTACATCTGCTATGGGTACACAGCCTGCAGTTCAGCCCAGTACAACTGAAAAGTCTCACAATTTTTGCCACATGACTGCTGGTTGCAGCTGAGTCAAGAATGGCTTAACGGTTACAACAAGAAGTGCAGAATTTTTTTGTTTGTTAAACTAATTAGACCAAACTATTTAGTCAGACATGTAGAATAAATACATTTTAATTAACACAATTTTAAGCTTAGATTTGTTCCATTCTAAAGAAAAAAAACTGATGATTCCTTTTGTTATTACAGCTTCTGGCTCTGACAAATGGTGTCATCTTGGTATTTTTTTTTATAGATAACATGCTTTTCAAACCTGCTGGTGGGTTTTGCAGCTCAGAGGTTTAAGTGACACAGAACGTGCTGTAACTCACCTGGCAGGGAACGAGAGCAGTTGGTTGTAGGCGATGTGAAGAATCCGCAGGTTCTGGTGGCCAACCAGCACAGCACCACAGTTCTCGTTCAGGTTGTTCCCTGTCAGGTAGAACTCCTGGAGTGTGCTGAGGCTCTCCTCTGATTGGCTGCTGGGAGGAATACTTTCCAGGGCATTGGCTGATACATTTAGGTATTTTAGGCTGTGAGGAAAAGCAAACAATAACAACAAATGCTTTCAGTAATTAGGATTGCATCCAAAGAGTGTATCCATTCATTCCTATCTCGTTTAACATTTGAGAAGTCAAAGAAAAAAATCTCGTGTCCCCACATTTATATATAGTCATGGAAAAAAAAATTAGACTACCCTTGTTTTCTTTAATTCCTTGTTCATTTAAATGCCTGGTACAACTAAAGGTACATTTTTTTCGACAAATATAATGGCAACAACAAAAATAGCTCATAAGAGTTTAATTTAACAGCTGATATCTAGCCCATATCTAGCCTTTTTCCATGGTTATCTCGGTAACAAAACAAAATAACCAAAATTACTTTAGTTCTTCCATCAACAGCTATGGCTTTTTCTGCCAAAAACAGCTTTTAGGCATTCCATGTTTTCTTTTCTGTCTGTTTTAGTCACATGATACGCACAGGAGTGAGTACTTGACTGCATAACCATTGTTTCTGATGACTGCAGCCATGCGTCTTGGCATGCTCTCCACCAGCTTCTGACATTGTTCTGCTGTCACAGCAGCCCATTCCTGTTGCACAAATTCAAACAAATTTGCTTTGTTTTTGGCCTTGTGGGTCTCCATTTTGTGTTTGATGATTTTTCACAGGTTTTCAACTGGATTTAGATCTGGTGATTGAGCGGGCCAAGACATGGTTCCAATATTCTGGTTCTCCAGCCAGGCTTTAACTGACCTTGCCGTGTGGCAAGGGGCATTGTCTTGTTGGAAAATCCAGTCATTGGAGGCAGGAAAGAGTTTTCCAGCTGATGGAAGAAGATTATTTTCAAGAGTATCCCTGTACATGACCTGGTTCATTCACCCTTCACACAATTGCATTTGTCCTGTTCCACCAATACTGAAACAACCCCAGATCATCACTGATCCACCCCCATGTTTTACTGTAGGGGCAAGACAGTCTGGTTTGTTGGCTTCTCCAGACTTCCTCCTAACCAGTAAGTTGGCTGGAGTGGGCATCAACCGGAAATTAAATTCATCACTGAAAAGAACCTTTGTATGTGCAGTGCTGCTTATGACATGAAATGGCCTCTTATATATGCTGGGAATTCACTTAAGCTTAAGCATGTCAAATAGGACATAAAATATTACGGAATCAGCTGCATTTTTTGTCCTGTTCATTGTATTCTTCAGGTAATACACCTTTAGTGGTACCAAGCATTAAAATGAACAAGAAATTGAAGAAAACACGAGTGGTTTACTAATTTTTTCCATGACTGTAAATAGGGAATGAACAGTATCAGCAGTATTGTATATACTGGGCAATTTCTACATTGAATATACCGAGCAGCGTATATTGAAAATCATCTAATCTTCACAAGGTAAAACTGAGAGCTCAGACTACTGATGTTTTAAACAATCAGAGTAAACACTTGTGCACTGCAGAGCTCTACTACGACATGTTTGTCACCCTTTATGTGAGGAAATGTGTTTAACTGGAAATCTCCAATTGTCTTTTTAGTGGACCGAGGAGGTTACGTTGAATACAGACAGTTCATTTATTTTTGCCAGTGGAGCATTACTTTACATAGTTGAAACTGCACTGAGAGGTGGGGCGGTAATTTGAGCTTCAGTGGTTCTAATGCTGTCAAGTCATTTTCTGTGCGTATCATGTACAGAAAGGTAATAAAACCTGTCCCTCTGACCCAGTAAGGAGTGAACCTTGTCACAGTGAAGTTTTAAAACCAAAGTTAGACATTACTTAAGTGCAATGACATCTCCACAGTCCATAAAAACATTATTGCTGACTTCCTACTGGTGATGTGTCATTTTGCTTCACAGGGATGGTTAAAAGAATTTGCCATCAACCTATTTTCCTTTGCCATACTTGTTTCCATCATTTTTTTACTGCAACTGCCTCCTCTCATATGTTGTGCAGCTCTTAGGCAACACATCAGGAAACCCATTATGCACCAAGAAGTCACAGCCATTATGTCTCAGCGTTAGAGACAGTAAAGTACATTAGAGCATTTGAACTGCTAATGGGTGTTAAGTGATTTACCACACAGGAAATAGGAGAGAAAATGAATCTCCAGTTACGGTCCGGAATGCTCCATTGATCTTGACCACAATCCCTTCAAACCATCTATACTTTATTCCCAAAACTATGAGATGCGATAAAATAACTGTCTACTGCAACATAACAGTGAAGACACTGCCAGTAAAAGTTCCACAGCAGCTGATCGAGGACTCAGATAATAGCATAAATCATTTTGAAGACACGATTGAAAAAGAAACAGAAATATGAGAAGAGAAAAAGGGGGTTGAGAGACTCACTTTAAGGCCTTGTAAAAGAGACTCTCAGGAAGCTCAGCTAGCTTGTTGTGCTGGAGGTCCAGAGCTTCCAGAGGGACGTGGTCAAGTAGGTCAGGCACTCTCTGCAAACGATTGTTCCCCGTCAGCAGCTTCCTCAAACTCAAGCTGTTCAGCAGTCTGTTGGAGGCCAGAAGAGTCATTACAGAGCGAGATTAGGACAAGAAAATAATGAAAAGGTCGGAAAAAAAGGGCAGAGAACATCACCTTTCTGTGTAGACTGGCCAGGTGTGAAGCTCAGGGTGTGTGTGTGCAGGGCAGTGGGGGTCCTAACCAATCAATCAGTGACTTTTTCAGCTTGGCTGCCTTTTTATTCTCCCCTGATACCATCACAGAGGTTCTGAGTGGGTACAGTGGATAGAGGACTATAATATAATTTGCAAAAGCTTTGTCTGATTCATTCATTCAAATGCAAATGAATGTGCTGGAGGCTGGCAGTGAATGATGGCACTCAGAGCCAAGTATTATAGGATGGCCATGTTTTACTGCTGCAACCAAAAGCTAAAGATAAAAGCTGCCGTGCCTTGTTCTTCCCTTGGCTCCATGGCCACAACAAAATCTTCACTTGGACATTATGAAAAGCAGTTTGGCACTGGAGTGAGCAGCTGACTGTGTGTAATGTGACACCTGATCTTCTAATTCCTGACAGTATGAGGAGCTAAAAGGCTGAATAAATTCTAATCACACGACACAAAGATAAAATCTGAGTGGAAAAGGTTCTTGATTAGTGACACAAAAGCCCCATAACCTGGAGGGAAGCTCAGACAGGAGGTTGTGTGTGACGTCCAGCATCTCAATTTTCCTGCAGTCACACACCCAATCCGGAAGATACTCCAAGAGGTTCCTGTCTCAACACACAAAGATTCAAACTGAGCGGAGTTGGTAGCTTGCTTTTAATTGTACAGACAAGTAAACAGTGTTGAAATCCTAGTAGGCAAGAGGCCAAACTGATCTCCTCCAGGGTTACTTAATCATGCAAATGATCTACATTTGAATAAAAACAGTTAGTGTGTGCAGTCAGTGCTGTGGAGGCTGAAGAGAAGATTTTACAAATGTTTCTTACACTGACAGGTGATTCAGAAAAACAAAACAGACTATTTAGCTACTTACATAACAACGTTTACTGAGTATAGATAGGCCTACATGAAACAGGTTATAAAGTGTTTTGTACCGGTCAAAGGTTTATGACCTTAAAGTAGTTTCTGTTCCAAATTTGCAAACATTTCACAAACATATTTTTCCATACAGGCAAAGTCATACTAATATTAAAGGGATATTTTAGGCACTTTTGTAGCTGCTATCGATCCTTAAGAGTCCATATTTCTGCAGAATCTGGATAAAACTCCTTTGTGCATAGTGCAGAAAAAAGGGAAAAAATGAAGAAATATTAGCTCAAACAAAACTTAATCTGGAGACCCCAACCTGATAGATTTTCTGAAGTATGATAATTGCAAATATTGTGATGCTTCACCGGCTAAATTCCACAGCATATTTGCTTGGAGGTTGTTGGGTATTGACTATCCATTTCAGCATTCAAATTGATTTAGAACCCCATAAACACTGTGCACAAATAGATTACCTACCACCGAGATAAAGACCCTATTTTTGACATCAAAGCCTCTTTTGACATGTCTGTGACCACTTCTGTGTGAGATAAGAAGTGTTCTTATTCCCAGCCAGAACTCACTGTGATAGGTCCATGTGCGTCAGCTGGTTAGGGACTGGATAGATGTTGACTGTTGTGAGGCCTGTGGGCAGATAAAAGCAGCAATCATCAACTAAACATCTGGACCGTTTCCATGTGTGTTTGTAGGATGGATGTATCATTAGAGAGAACACACAGACAAATGGCCAGTGAGGCAATAACAGCAGCTAGTTGACGCTCTAATTGACTCACGGTTGCTGCTGGCGTGAAGCATGCGTAGCGTGAAGCCGCCGAGTGTGAGCGTCCCCAGCTGGTTGCGCTGGCAGTGGAGAGTCTCCAGGTTGCAGACGGAGCTCAGGTCCAGTGAGTCCAAGCAATTGTCCCGCAAGTCCAGCTGGGTCACCTGGTTCACTGCCTCCAGATTCTCACTTTTCACCCACCGCAGCCTGTTCAGCCTACATTTAACAAAAGAGATTATTACTGGTTATTGTCACTAGAGCAAAGGAGAAAGCCTCAGATTAATTTGAAAAAAAAGAAAAAGCATTATAGTTAAGGCTGTTGCAAATTAAGTTATTTTCCAAAACATCACAGTCTGATTTCACTATGTGAGGTTGAAATGGTAAGTGTGAGAGAATTTGACAATTTTGAGGTTTAGTAGTTTCCAATTAGACAAATGTACAGTTTAAGTAAGAGTTAATTAATTATAAATGGTTCACAGACACCCCACAACATTTTTTTGTATTGTCTTTGGTGCCATTGTTATTATTGTGAATGTTAATATTGTGGTGTTGTAATTTACTGAGTGCCCCTGAACGCCTCACAGAGTTTGTAGTGGAGCTAGACCGGAGACGCAGCAGATTCTCTGCAGCGGAGGCACGGGCCAGAAGGAGAGGCTAATTTTGATCATTGTTGGCCAAATAAAGACTTTGATGCAATTCACCCCGTTTTGCTCTCTGTGCCTCGGAGCAGCTGCAACATCTTGGCGAGCCAGCCAGGAGATCGGGTAAAAAGTGACTTTTAATGAGCGAGAGAAAAAGTTTTTCAGTTAGCCTGTTAGCAACGTTAGCGGCTAACGGTAGCTCTCGCGCCGGAGGATACCCCTTCTCCTACAACAAACCTGGAACCGGACTATCAAATAAAACAACTTGTGAGTACAAAAATGGATTTGGAAGAACTGAGGGACCAAGTTACTACTGCCCTGTGCCGCCAGAACAAGGATCGGCTTGTGGAGGTCAGTTTTCTGTTGAAATGTAATACTGATGAAGAGACAGAAGAATCACTGAAGAAAGCTAACCGTCGTGAGCTAATGAAAGTGATTGAGCACAAACTGGATGAAGTGGAGGAAAGTTATAAGCCTGAAGACACTGTCCAGTATGTGAGGGATCTTTTATCAGCTTTGGGTTCAACGGTGACAGGACCAAAAGGCGATGCTAGTGAGGGGCGCGACTTTTCCCGCTCTTCAGAAAAATGTGAGGAGCTGCAGCAGGAGATCAGAGCGCTAGAGGAGAAGCTCAAAATGGCGGGCGCAGCGGTCCCGACCCAAAGCTCTCAGCTTGGGAGCGTCCCTGAAGTGAGTATTCGTAGAGAGTTTCGCATCAGTGGGCAAATAGGTGAAGGCGGGCAGCGTGATAAACTGTCTTACACTAACCTGCTCCACCAAACGGAAAGCGGACTCCGCAAAGGCCACAGTGAGTCAGAAGTGATTGAGGCAGTGATTAGAGCCATCAGTCCTGGACTCAAACTCAGAGACATGCTTGAACTAAAAACTGATTTGACTCTAACCCAGCTAAGGACAATATTGAAAGGACATTACAGAGAAGATGATACATCAGACTTGTATCAAAAGCTGATCAACCTTTCTCAGGATCACAAAGAGTCCCCACAAGATTTTCTCTTCAGGGCTATTGAGCTTAAAGATAGGCTGCTGTATGCTTCAAAGGGAAAAGAAACGGAGCACTACGGAGCAGACCTGATCAAGAGGAAATTTTTGAGGTCAGTTGGTACAGGACTTTTGAATGACAACATCAAGTTTCAGCTGAAACCACTTCTCGACACACCGGATGTGACTGATGAAGCTTTAATAGAGAGACTAAATGAAGCGGCCAATCTTGAGACAGAAAGGCTGAACAAGTTAAAGCGGAACAACAATAAAACTACAAAGATAAATGAACTGCAGACACCAGATGAGCCTCGCAGCAACCCACAAACCACCACAGCTTCAGCCCCAGCCAAAGAGAACACAAAGACTGCTCGGGCTCCCCCAGAAGTACATGCCCTTGTATCAGAACTTAAAGCTGAGGTGGCCGAAGTGAAGCAGATGGTTCTCGCTTCTCTGAATGCAAGCAAGTCCCAGCCACCAAAGAAGCTTCCAGAGGACGCCCGCGCCCGGAGGAGGAGAGGCTGCAGGACCTGCCAGAACAACGGTGAGGGAGACAGCTGCACCCACTGCTTCAAGTGTGGCCAGTCGGGTCACATCTCCAGAGGATGCCGTGCTTCACGTCTGCTGCAGGGAAACGACGGAGGGCCACTGCCACGGGACCAGCAGTGACCCAACCGCCTCATCAGGAGTCCCGCCACTGCTGCAACTGTCGACAGGAGGAGCAACGCGACGCCCCGCTCTACACATGTGCAGGATGCTCATCCGCCAGCTACTGTTCCAAAACATGTCAGACACATCACTGGCAGGAACACAAACACACATGTAAAGCAGTGAGGGTGGTTGAACAATATTTGGGTGAGACAAAAGAACAAAAGTGGTCCTCACACATAGGAAATGTTGACATGATGGTAAACAAGCAAGGGAAAAAACTTATCAAACTTATTGGTAGACGCAAAATGGTTAGGTGCACTTTTGATAAAGTACCAGTTACAGCACTGTGGGATACAGGTGCACAGGCTACTGTAATAAATGACAAATGGAGAGCTGAGCACTTACCGCACACAACTCTTAGGGGTATAGAAGAACTCTTAGGACCAGAACCTTTAAATGGGTTAGCTGCCAATCACACAGAGATACCTTTTATGGGGTGGGTCCCAGTAGAGTTTAGTCTCGTAGGTGCAGATGCTTCTTTCTCCAGCCTCCCAGTGCCTGTCCTAGTCTCTAGTGACCCAAATGTGGCTCAAGACCCTATCATAGGATTTAACGTGATAGAGGAAATCCTTAATGAGCAAATGAAACAAGGGGGTACTGAAAACGGTGACTGTGCTGCTAGCATTGTGAGTAATGCTTTTGACATTGATGCTGTTTCTGCTAAGACTTTTATCCAGTTGATGCACACCAACCAAACGGTAGACCTTGAGACTCATGTTAAAACAGGACGAGGTAAAGTTGCTCTGGGTCCAGGTGAAGTTGCCACTCTTCGCTGCCGCACCCGTGTTTCTGCAGAGGAGGACACTGCAATGCTGTTTTGCCCAAGTGAAACCCAAGGGTTACCCGAAGGACTTCATATCCAAGAGGTACTGTTTAAAGCAAAAAGGGGCAACTCTACCACAGTTCCTGTGTCAGTCACAAATACCACGGGCCATAGTATCACTTTAGGTCCACGTGTTATTTTGGGACATATTGAGGGGGTTAAAGCAATATATCCAGCCGCCCTCCAACCAGTTAAAACTGAACAAACTGAGAAAGTAACAACGGATGCAGACGTTAAAGTCTCATCACCTCCAAAAAGTGACTCTAACGAGGCATGGGATCCCCCTGTTGCCTTAGATCATTTAACTAGAGAACAACAAAGAGCAGTAAGAGAAATGTTAAAGGAGGAGTGTAAAGCTTTTTCTAAAGATGATAGTGATGTAGGCTGTATTCCCTCCCTCCAAATGCACATTACTCTTCAAGACCAGACACCAGTTCAAAAGACTTACATCAGTGTACCCAAACCTTTACACCAGGAAGTCAAAGCATATTTGCAGGACTTAATCAACAGAGGGTGGGTTACAAAATCAAAATCGCCTTATTCTTCTCCTATAGTGTGTGTTAGGAAGAAGTCAGGTGAACTCAGACTTTGTGTGGACTATCGTGAACTAAACCGTAAATCTGTGCCTGATAGACATCCTATTCCTAGGATACAAGACATGCTTGATAGCCTTACTGGTAGCTCTTGGTTTACAGTACTGGACCAGGGGAAGGCTTATCATCAGGGGTTTTTAGACGAAGAAAGCCAGCCTCTCACAGCATTCATTACACCCTGGGGTTTATACCAGTGGGTCAGGATCCCATTCGGACTAAGTTCCGCCCCAGCTGAGTTTCAAAGAAGCATGGAGGAGTGTCTGTGGGGTTTACGTGATGACATTTGCTTACCTTACCTTGATGACAATTTGGTCCACAGTAAGTCATTTCAGGACCATATTGAACATGTCAGGGCCGTGTTGCAAAGGTATCAAAAACATGGTGTAAAATTGACTGCTAAAAAGTGTGAACTGTTCAAGCCTAATGTGAGATTTTTAGGCAGGATTGTATCAAAAGAGGGTCACAGTATGGATCCAGCAGAGGTCGCTCCTGTACTGGCACTGAAAGAGAAACAGCCTAGCACAGTGGGTGAAGTGAGGCAAATACTGGGCTTCCTATCATACTACAGGTCTTACATACAAGATTTTTCACGTATAGCCAAGCCCTTGTATGAACTTCTTGCTGGTCCATCTGTTCAAGACTCACAGGATGCAAAGACATTGAAAAAGACTAAAAAAGGGAAAAACAAGCAGAACCGAGGACAGCTACCCTCGTCTGCCCCTGTCAAATGGACTGAGACTCATCAACAAGTTTTGTCGTACCTGGTTGATAAACTGTCTAATCCGCCTGTCCTAGGTTATCCAGATCTGAACCAACCTTTTGTGTTACATACTGACGCTTCTCAGGCAGGATTAGGAGCTGTACTTTATCAGCGTAGCAATGGTAAGCTAAGAGTGATAGCTTATGGGTCTAGAACCTTAACACCACCTGAGAAAAACTACCATATGCATGCAGGAAAATTGGAGTTCTTAGCACTTAAGTGGTCTATTTGTGAGCGGTTCAGGGATTATTTGTTTCATGCACCATCTTTTGTGGTTTATACAGATAATAATCCACTCACTTATGTCTTAACTACTGCAAAGCTAAATGCATCAGGTCAACGTTGGGTGGCAGAGTTAGCAGATTTTAACTTTTCTATAAAGTACAGGCCAGGGAAAACAAATGCAGACGCAGATGGGTTATCCAGGATGCCCATGGACTTTGAGGACTATATGAGACACTGTACACATTCAGTCAGTCAGGATGCTGTAACAGCTACACAGCAGAGCATCCTGGTGCAGCAAACGGAGCAGACGCCAATGTTTAGTGTGGTTTCATTTGATGCTCTTCAGCAACAGGCAGGAGCAGAGAGACTTTTGGACACTATTCAGCCTTTACCCAGAGAGGAGATCTGTGCAGCTCAGCAACAAGACCCTGTAATAGGTAAAATGTACAGTTATGTGAAACAAAACAGAAAACCTGCTGCACATGAGATTCAAAACGAGAGCTCAGAGTTCAAGGCACTTGCCAGGGAGTGGAGTAAACTGTGTATCAGGGAGGATGGGACTTTGTTCAGAAAAACGCAACACAAAGAGCAACTGGTTCTTCCTGCTGTGTACCACCCCCTTGTCTTAAATGAACTACACAAGCAGATGGGTCATTTGGGCTCAGAAAGGACAATAAACTTAACTCGAGACCGTTTCTATTGGCCGAAAATGCAAAGGGACATTGAGCACTTTGTCATGAATGTTTGTGAGTGTTTGAAAAAAAGAAAACCAAACAGACAAGCACGTGCCCCCATGCAGAGCATTGAAACTACTCATCCATTTCAGATTGTGTCGATTGACTTTCTGCATCTTGAACAATGCAAAGGCGGTTGCGAGTATATTCTTGTAGTCATGGACCACTATACTCGCTTTGCTCAAGCATATGCTACAACTAACAAAGCAGCGAAGACTGTAGCAGAAAGACTGTTTAATGACTTCTGCCTTAGGTTTGGCTTCCCGGAGAAACTGCATCACGACTTGGGGAGAGAGTTTGAAAACAAACTGTTGCATCATTTGAAAGACCTGTCAGGTATTAAAGGGTCACACACAACTCCTTATCACCCGCAAGGAAACGGGCAAACAGAACGGTTTAACAGGACTCTTCTCTCTATGCTAAGGACACTAACAGAAGAACAGAAAACAGACTGGAAAAGCCACCTTCCCAAAGTCATACATGCATATAACTGTACTGTTAATGAGTCTACGGGCTACTCTCCATTCTTCTTGCTGTTTGGTAGGCTACCACGGCTTCCTGTGGATCTTCTGTTTGGTATTGAACAGCAGGACAGCCCAGGCCCTTATCAGGACTATGTTGACAAATGGAGGCAAAGGATGACAGAAGCCTACAACATCGCCACCCGAAATGCAGGCAAATCGTCACAGCGAGGTAAAACACAGTACGACAAGAAAGTGTATGGGCCACCATTGAAAATCGGCAGTCGTGTCCTGGTGAGAAATGTGACTGAGAAGGGAGGTCCTGGCAAAATCCGCTCCTACTGGGAAGACAACATTTATGTCATCAAAAACCAGAAGGGTGAGGACAGTCCCGTGTTCGAGTTGGTGCCAGAAAACGGCCAAGGCAGGACAAGAGTTATGCACAGGAACATGTTATTGCCTTGTGATTTTCTCCCAGTCTCAGCAGACACAAACAAGACTGGAGATAAAACAAAAACAAAGAAAAGACTTTTAAACAAAAATGACAAAACCCGGATGAGACAAGCGCAGCAGGTGGAAAGTGAGGAGGAGTCAGATGAAGATTTATCAGATGCTGTTTTTACATGGACTGTTCCTGAGCCTCACGAGACACCTGCACTGGACCCCACTGCGACAGAGTTCATTCCACTGCTGGACAGGGATGAGCTTCTACAAAATGAGACTTTTCAAATCGCTGATGATGATCAGGAGGACCCCATCCCAGCTCAACTGCCAGAAGAGGACGCTGAGGAGACTGAGGATGCGAGAGATGTGGACAGTGGTTCAGATTCTGAATCTTTGGAAGAAACACAGCAGATGAGTACTTATCCAAAGCGAGACAGAAAGAAACCACAAACTCTGACTTATAATACTTTGGGTCAACCAAGTTTTACTGAGCGAGCCGTTGCAACTAAAGGTTTAAGTGTTCATGGTTACTGGCGACCTTGGTAAACAAAAAGACTGTTGACATGTTAAGACTGAAGTATTCATGTTATAAGACTGTTGAAACTCTTCACACTTTATCCTCCAGGTATATGAGTTAAAAAAAAAAAAAAAAAAAAAATGTACTCATGGATTGATGGCCGATTTATGGTTTAAGACTGTGGTACTTGGGTAATTGTTTTTCTTGGTGAATGAAATGGGAAAAAGATGCAATACCCTTATGTAAAGTAATGGTCAAATGGTTTGGTTATGTTTACACATGTATTGGACTTGTAATAACATCTGAGCAAGCGTCAGGGGGTATACACAGCTGCAGTGCACGGTAGTCTGAGTTACTCATAACGGGTAGTGACCTAAAATACTGTCCATTCCATACTATTTGGTTCATTATAATAGAAACTTGAGCAGGTACATTTAAGTGTCGGGACGACATCTCTTAAGTGGGGGAGAGTGTGAGAGAATTTGACAATTTTGAGGTTTAGTAGTTTCCAATTAGACAAATGTACAGTTTAAGTAAGAGTTAATTAATTATAAATGGTTCACAGACACCCCACAACATTTTTTTGTATTGTCTTTGGTGCCATTGTTATTATTGTGAATGTTAATATTGTGGTGTTGTAATTTACTGAGTGCCCCTGAACGCCTCACAGAGTTTGTAGTGGAGCTAGACCGGAGACGCAGCAGATTCTCTGCAGCGGAGGCACGGGCCAGAAGGAGAGGCTAATTTTGATCATTGTTGGCCAAATAAAGACTTTGATGCAATTCACCCCGTTTTGCTCTCTGTGCCTCGGAGCAGCTGCAACATAAGTCTTTATCACACATCGCCCAGAGGTAGACAGCTATTATGGAATGGAGAACTGGATAATAGCAGTAAACATGTTATCCGTGTAAACAAAGAGAAGAGAAATTCTGAGTTTATAGCTGTCTGTCAAGGTCTCATGCTGAGATCAAGGCTCTCTGTGACCCCTTCAATTGTGTTAATAAACAACAAATCCTCTTTTATGAGGCCTGCCAGCCCACTAATCCCCCACAGATGCACCTTGACCTTATAAATGTAGTCTGCTATTGCCAAACCACAACTTAACTCCCAAACTTGAGTTATTATTTGACTGTGCTTGGAGCTGGTCTGTTCCAGATTGTTCACAATCAGTGCGTAGAACTTTTATATCTTTCATTACCTGCCATAAAGTTCCTTTAGCACCCAGCTATTCTTGTGGAATTGCTAAGAGTTAAGCAACTATGTCTGACTCTGCATAGTCCTGAGCAGGTCCCAGGTGTGAATATAGGTGTAAAGCTTGGGCATGCATTAAAAGGCATTTTAGTAAATCAGCAAATCTGGCTTCTATAAATAAAATTTAAATACAAAAGTGAGTCGTAGAGGAGTGGTGAGGAATGCAAGAAAGGCTGAGGTTCAGACTAGTGTTTGTCTCAAGACATTTATCTTCCTGCCAATGAAAGAGATGAGAAAATGAAAAAAGGTACAAAAAAAAGAAGAACTTTGTAGGTGGCAGAGCAGAATTATTGTCCACCTGCCACCAGAAAGGTGCACAACAAAGCAGGATTAATGAGTCAGTGAAGTGTGTTGGTTATAGAGTTTTCACTGTCAAGGAAATGGCTCGTCTTTAACCTGCTAGATCACCATGATGACTGATGCGGCACAGCTAACAAGGACTTTAAATCGGCTGCAAGAAACATCATTATTTCACCTGACAATATTCTCTATGAGTGATGGAAATTCTCAGGAAACGGGAAAATGTTTTATCTGCAAACCTGCAAAAATGAAAACAGTGAATGAAGCCGTTCAGTTACAGGAGACAAACTGTCACTGCTTACAGGAATCTACAGACTTGTGGGACGTGTGGAAAATGCATAAATATGTTTGGTCCTGATTTGCTGCCAAGTCGGTTTTACACTGCTATTATTGCAGCTTTGGAAATGGGCTAGTCTGAAAATTGATTGGTATTTATCATAGAGAATAGTCAATCATTAACATTCATTTTCATTTGATATACAGGAAAACTGAACGGATTTTCACGTACCCTTTTTTATAACACAGTCTCAGAACTTCTTTAAAAATATGTATAGATGTATGAAGTGTAAAGTTTCAGAGCTCTAATGTGCAGTTGTCACAATGGACATAAGCAGCCTCACTGAGAGTGCTAAAATAAATATATTAACTTACACCATTAACAATTTTCTACCAGCATTCTTCTCGTGCATCATTTACAGTAATTGTTTTTTGCCACAATACATTTTTATTGTCTTCACAGTTTCCTATTATAACAACCTGTCCGCTTGGCTAAAGCAGGCAGAACGGACAAGTGGTCCTTGTGTGGAAGATGTGAAATGATGCGTCAGTTGTCCCTTTTCATGTGTGCACATACAGAGCCAGATGTAGAAAATCTACTAATAAAAAATGCGATGACCACAGATGTAATACTTGTTATCTCTGACTAAGGTTTTAGGTTTCGTCCAAACAGTTAACGCAAAGAAAGTCTGACTTTGTCAAACTTGCTTCGTAGTACAACCCTTGGATCTTA
Source organism: Amphiprion ocellaris (assembly GCF_022539595.1). Lineage (NCBI taxonomy): Eukaryota > Metazoa > Chordata > Actinopteri > Pomacentridae > Amphiprion > Amphiprion ocellaris. The sequence goes on from NC_072766.1 coordinate 12,470,725, forward strand.
TAGTTGCTGCATGATTGGTGGGTTCACTTTACACACTACATATTGACCAGGTTGATCCACAGAATAACAGATGTGGAGATTAAGACAACAAGAAGAGCAAAAACCAATAAAGAAGAAAAAGACTGAGGAAGTGCAGAGAGCTGAGAGCTGTTTATGCGTCTTACCGGAGATCAATGATTTTCAGGTGGCTCATTCTGACCAGAGTACACAACTCCAGACTCTCCACTCTGTTCCCAGCCATCGCCAGCTTGTCCACTGCACTCAGTCTCTCCAGCACAGCAGGGATGTGAGAGAAGTTGTTGAAGGAGAGCCCCAGGCTGTTGAGCTGAAACAGGCCACCCAGCTCTTCAGGCAGGGAGCTGAGGTGGTTTCCATCCAAAGACAGCGTCTGCAGGCTGCGAGGTGAAAAAGAACAAAACAGGCATGTTTTAGGTTTTTTTTTGTTTTTTTTTTTTTTTAAACTTCAGAGTATTCAAAATATCTCCTAGTATCAATTTATTGTTATATCCACTGTTTATGGAGCAACATCCTACATTAAGTAGCTCCGCAGGATGAAAAATATCTGCTTTAATCTGACTGCATGACAAAATATTGTCATCATATGCCTTTCACTGACTTTCTCAACCCTTATCTAGATTTATCTGGATTGAATAAAGTTATGTGAACAATGAGAATTCATTATGTGTACAATGGCTTAAAAGCACAAACCACGACAATATGCAACAACAAATGAACAAAAGAGAAAATACTGTGAAAATCGAATACAGAAAATCTGACGATATTTCAGTCAGCTAAGTAATTATCTTATTTTCATTGTTGTGCATTTGCTAATATGTGAAATGTTTTTACGCTTTGTACTTCACAGCCACTAGCATATACAGACAGATTTTTGATATGTAGACCATAATTAGGAATCCAAGAACCTCCATTTAAAAGTAACTGGACTTCTTTTGCAGGTTCTTAAAGATGTCAAACCTTCATTTAAGGGGCTTGTTCAGCTCTGAAGCCTCTTGTATGAAGATGAAACATTTTCTACACCCCTAAAACATCTTCTTCATACACAGTTATTGTTGTTTCGTGGCAGTTTGTGCAGGATTTCACTCTGATTGTCTACATGGAAGCACTTTATCATCATGCGGTTCTACCTTGAGCTAGAATTTCGTGGGTACTGCCGTTCACGCATATCCTAACAAAAGTACTACATATACAGTATTTGTATGTGTGTGTCATACCTTTGAAGGTTTCCTATCTGCCCAGGGACGGTGTGGAGACTGTTACAGGAGAGGTTGAGCTCAGTTAATGTGAGGATCTCACACACACATTCAGGAAACACACCCAGACGGTTGTGAGATAAGTTCAGGCTCTTCAGCTGGGAAAACCTGAAAAAACAGCAGATGGAATCTTTCATAATAACTACAAAAAAGGAATTTCTTGCTTTGTTTATCACATTTGTTGTGACATTTCATTGAGGTCATAATGCAGTAACAAGGAATGAAAAGCAGCATCACGATACCTGATGTGTATCCATTCACCATTTGAACACTATCATGTAGTACTGTTACAGTGCTGGAATAAGTTTGTAAAAGTGCATACAAAAACACAGAGCAAGTGTAGTTCTTAACAAAATAGCAATTAAATTCTGTGATTCAAACTAAGAGGCACATAAGATTTTGTTCCTGTTCAGTTCACATGGGTAACAGAAGATGAATGGCCACTGTGGTGAATTAACAGTAAAAATGCAGGAATCTGACAGCAATTGAGCAGCAATTCTTGAGCTTTAGGGTGAGAACTGTTCAGGTTACTCCCTTCAAATCCACTGTGGTACTTTAGAGTCATTGCTTATGCTTCATGTTATTAAGATGGTTAAAATGCAGAGGAAAATGGCAAAAAAGAAGAGTGCTCAGAATGAAAACGTATTAAAAATCTCCCCATTAGTGCCTTGATATTAACAGTTGATGCTACAACTCAATTTATAGGGATCAGTCATACATTGTTTACTACATTTAATGAAGATGATTTGACTAGTGTACTTTACACCTAAAGTCCCAGCTGTGTGTTCCAAATGAAAATGCATCTGCACGCATTAAAACTGCTGTGTATCTGCACATCTGTGACACAGGTCCAAGAGTCCAGGCTGTGATGAATGAAGTTCTGCTGCACAGTTACAGCTCTTCTATTAACTCCACCTTCCTCTGGGTGCTCAGGTGCTGTGAGCGTTGGCGGTGGCTGCCATGAGTCACAACACTTGTTATTCAGGTTTTCTTTTTCTGAATGTACGAATAAGGAGGAGGGAGCACCAGGAATCGAAAGGTTAAAGACAACTAATTAAAGACATTAATGTGCAAATCTTAGCAGAATTGGGCCCTTTTATAACGGCATGTATTCATTATTAACGCGGTGCACCCACACCCAGTTAACAAAGAATGCCTGAGGGACACGACAGGAGCTAAAGGAGGTGAAGATGATTAACATGTAAGAGCAATGCGTCTAATAATAAATGTTTATATAAGCTCAGCTCCCAGCGCAGAAGTGAACACGCAGCTAAATTCCTGTCCTGTGTAATGGGCATTAGAGTGAAGATGTACATTGTGTGCTTATATAAAGAGCCTCACAAATGTCATGTCACAGTGGAATACACAAACAGCTGAGTAGCTACAAAGTTGGTGAGCAAAAATACTATCATCGTAGCATTCATGGCTTATTTTTACATTGATAAAGCAGAGATTTACGACAAAGAAAGTCTTTGCACATCTGTTTGATTACAAGGGACACAAGCATTTCCACAAGTTTCAAAAAATAATCTGTTGAGGTTCCTTGTTCAGTTCCTAGGAATATGCACACACAAGATTGACTCGCCAATGTGACCTGTTGATTATGTTCACTTTTATAATGTATAAATTATTGCTGCATGGGGTTCAGGAAGCTTAGGTGCTCCCTGTATTTCTATATTATACTCTGGATGGTCTCCAGAAAATGTATTAAGATGATTTATTATTGATGTTAACCTTTCCTGTTTGCTATATTTAATGCTGTCTGCTTAACTTGTGTATTTTGCAACTGCAAGTCCATCTGCATATGCAACGTCTAACTTGTTTGAGAATGTGGGTTTCGGCTCAGTGGGGGTTTTAAGCATTCATACCTGATTATTTTACAAATTTTTGGGATATATATATATGTTTCTGACTTTCTGTATGTTACTGAAAGTTGCCATTTGGCGGAATAATGTTCTGTAATTTATAATTTCCCTCCAGTATGTCGGGGACGCCGATTGGTTGCGGAGTTACAGCCAGTCCTTATTTTGGATGACGTCTCTGAATGTCACAAATACATGTATTTTTGCAAGTTAGACAGTGTGCAAGAGTCTTTTTGAAACATTGTTAAAGCATGAATAGCAATGACTAGAAATTATGGTCCAATTAAAAAAAAAGTATACTAAAGCACCGACTTAATGAACAAATAATAAACATTTTGAGTCTTTATTATTAAGCTCACTGTAGCAATATTTGCAGGACACCACTGCCAAGTTTAACTGGTCTGACTGATGACAGTAGCAGCTTTATTTTAAAGATCTGGGTGTCTATATAATATGCTCCACTGGACGGCCAGAGTACAGAAGCAGAAGAGCACCTGAAACGTCACTTTACTGGTTTATTGTTTGTATAACGTGGGTGTGATTACCTGGGGAGGTTGAGCAGACCTCCAGGTCCCTGCAGGCTCATGAAGTTGTGTCGCAGGTTGAGGTGGGTGATATCCTGACTGTAAAACAGATATTCAGGCACCGTTTCCAGACTGTAGCAGGACAGATCCACCAGACTCACCGTCTGAGACACCACCTATACACACACACACACACACACACACACACAGGTACACACAACACACACGCAGCGAGTTTAGAACAGGAGCCATAAGTGCTCAGAGTTAGTGCTTCTATTTTCTGTTTGGCTTGAGAGTATCACAACTTCCATATCACACCACAAAACTCAGAGCAAACATGACACCGGACTAAACTCTGTCAACTTCTATTGGGCTGCTTGTAGCTACAACACACAAAGTGTTAGAATCACTTTAAAGATGCACAACATAGAATCAGTGAGGTCGAGGAATGAGACACAAGCTTTACTTATGATACTGGGAGCAGGGATGGAAAAATCAAATGTAGGCAATAGGGCTGCACGATACATTGTTTCAGCATCGGCATCACAATGTGAGTGTGTTTCACTCACATCACAGGAGGAGGGATGTGAAGTAAAGCAAGTTAACTTTATGTTCCAACATTTTTCTGCCTGATACAAAAAGAAAACCTGCAAGGTTTTCATTTTACATGACAAATCTACAAGAAAAATCTGTCTTATAGAACATAATTTACTCCAATGGAGGGCTTCATGGATGCACAGTTTTATAAACTTAATTTAAATGAGACACGGAGCTTGTCGATTGCCGTGTACATAACAAAATTGGAAGCATAACCAAATGGAAGATTTGGTGCAACAATAACTGTATGAAAGTATTTTGATGTTGACCCAAAAACAGGTACTCTGTTAGCAGCTAATGTGTTTGACTATTTAAATCTGCATCACAAAGCTCTCTATGACAAGTACAAAGTTAGATCTAAGTAACATACGCAGTTAAAAACTATTTTTCCAGTCTTACACCAGATGAGAAATGTTCCAAATGGCAAACAGAAGTTACTTATACAACTTCTCACCTCACAAATGACATGATACCAATTAACAACAGAGTTACTAAAGAGGCTTTTAAAAACATGATCCACATTGCAGACCTTTATTTCTTCAAGTTGTAATCCCAGAGCTGTATGGAAAATGCAAGGCAGAAGCTGAAAGAGCGCTTTTATAGGTGGAATACTGTGCAGCTACTGTGGAGTCTTACAATGCAGTGAACATGACGAAGCAAAGAACAAGTTTTGCTCTGGCCAGACTCCAGCTTGCATTTGGTAAGTTATACCCATGTTGTATTCACTAATCTGTTCAACTAAACAGCTTGTCCTCTAATACATCAGTTTTCCTCAGTTTAAACAATTTCATATATCTTAGTTTTATAAACAATTTAATGCTAAAGGCACACTAATGTCAAATTGAAGGGCATGGTGCTAATGAGGCTGAGGAAAGATGAATGATAAAGACTGATAGATTGATAGCCTGAGCTCTGGATGCCAGAACTGATATTCTATGCCATTAATAGGAATTTATAATTACCCCTGGAAGCTGGCTTTTTACAAAACCACCCAAAATCACCTTAGAATTATTAATTGTTTCCAAACGGAGCCATTCAAGACATCCGACAAAACAAAATCTCGCAATGTCCCAGCAGGCAAAAAATACAAAAGTTTACTATGCTATAAATTGAAAATCTTGGAAAGGATGATGTGAAGTAGACAGAAAAATAAATCAGATAAGGAGTACAACCAATAAAACACAAGTAAACAGAAGACGTACAGGGAACTGATTCTTTTTAGAAGTTGTGCAATAGCGGGAGAAATTCCTAAAACTAGCTCCAGTTAATTGTAGCACACACAATGGATTTATTTAACATCTAAACATTGGCTTTGCTATTAATATACACATCTGCCTCTTCTCTTTAGCTCAAGTGGCCTCGATAGCTTCACGATACTGAAATAAAAATGGATTTCAACGATTTCAGTGTCTACACCAACCTACGTACGTAACAGAGGCAACAAGCATTCTCCCTTGAATCATTAAGTTCAGACACTAAAACACCTTTTTTTGGCACAAGAATTATAAGAGTCTTTGATCAACACAGTCAGGCAGCAAACATTCTCCAACCCTGAAAACACGATCAGGCTCTTTTTTTTTACAGCTTGCAGAGAAAGATATTACACAAATAGCAAGCCGTCTTGTCAAGAATATACACACATCCAAAAATGTTATCTACTGGGGAAGCGCGTAATATTTCAAATGCTCTCTGACTTTTTTTTTTGCAATCAATTCCCCCTCAAGGATCAATAAACTATTTCTGATTCTGATGATTCCAAGTATTGACAGAATACAGTTTAACATCAACCAATTACAGTCTCATTTTATCGAACAAGTGCAGCTACGGATTGAGATGCCGGTTTATTAGCTGAATCTAAAAATGAAGTAGTTCAGTACAACAGACCTGCATAAATCCAACCACCATGAGGATCATAGCGTTTCATTTCAAACTGTAATGCAGTTTTTCCACACAAAACTAATATATGTGGGTGTCAAGGAGTGACCGGCTGCATCTACACTTGTAATTTTTTTTCTAATAATACAGTTCAAATCTCAGTCTGCTGTCGCTGCTGAGAATTTGTTCCACTTTTTTTCCTCTCAGTATCGCATCTGCGCTGACCTCCATCGTCTCAGAGATGATTGTTTACGGGCGAGTCATCAGTGCGGGCGACGCAGCAGCACTCGTCTAGTCTAGTCTGAGGGCCGTCTCCTCCATTAACTACAGGGCTGCACACTGTGCACCAACCCAGAAAATGGGACGGCTGCTCAGCAGAGCATGACATCACGTCACTGCATTTAGAGACGACAAAGACAAAAAAACTTCTCATCTCCCACAAAACAACTCATCTGGCAGCCACATCAAAGACGCAACTGCTCTTTAAAGGGAGTGCATAAGTGATGTGAGAGGCAGCGATGGAAACGGAGGGTTACAGAGAAATTAGGACAGATTTGCTGTTTTAGATGATTCGCTTTGTAATTGAATATTGTGACAGTGAAACATTGGGAAGAAATGGAATTTTATTCTCAGTGCTCAGTCAACAAATCAGAAAAGTTCCATCAGAGATGAGCAACCCAGGGAATCTGTAGCGTGGTAAACAAACTTAACCAACATGCTAACTACTAAAACAGGTAATCTGTCTTCTTATAACATTACCTCAAGAATGATGATTCCACATTTCCTTCTTACACCCCGAGGAGGGTATCATTATTCTAGATTGAGAGAGTCTAAATATTGAGCGTCATCCAGGAAAATTAATTTCATTTTAGCCGTCATGTCATGCCGTTTGCACATAAAAAAAACCCATAATAAATAACAAACATTTGTCACTGGCAGGAGATACTGTAGCTGGTGGTTACTTAATAACCAGTGTCAGCAAAAGCAAAATTAGAATGTAATTAATTTTCCATTCAAACTGCTTTTATTTCAAAATGACATAAGAACATAAATAACATTTTTGCATGGCTGTCATGAGCTGTTTTTGAGAAAATGCTTTATTTAGCAGCGACTGTGTTCTGGTGAACGCTATTTCTTTTTCTCGGGCAATATTAAAATGCACATTTCCTCTTATTTGTAGCAATCTATATCAATTGCTGATATTAATCTACCAGATACTTTATACTTTCTGAGTTCCTACAAATACAAATGTTGATATTGTGCTCTATTATGTATCGCTGCACTTCGGTATTCATTCTCATCCTGCATGCTCACTTTGCAAGTACAAAGGCCCTTACACACGCACACGCACGCACACACACGCACGCACACACACACGCACACACACGCACGCACACGCACACACACTTGCAATTTATGCAGTGGAGCATAAATACTGGCCCAAATCCACCAAAAACCATCATCAGTCACCATCCACCGTCTCCATAGAAACCTCTAGGCCAAGTCTCAGTCTAAACAGAGAGTGCTAACAGGCTACTCTAACCCAGTAATCCATACCACCGTGCTAGAGAGAGATCCTGGACTGAGCATGAATCTGCAACTAATTGGATTTTCTTTTTTTTCTGTTGGCTTTCTCCTTCCATGGTTAATTGTATGCTGGCTCTGCCTCAGTGGAGGCTCTCACAGAGGCAGTTCAGCTCCAGGAAGGAGCTGCGGCACAACAGCCATTAATTAGGATATTAGAGACAAAGCGAGCTGAGCAGAACGGAAACAATGAATTTTTTGAAGAACAGCTGTGAAGAACTGGCAGGAAGCTCGACAAATAGAGACACACAAATACAAAGATGCTGTATGTTTGGGTCGTTTAGCATCATCTAATCCACAGTGACTTTTAATAAAAGGCTCTACTGGTGAAAGTCAAACAGAAAAACCCAGATTAGATGTGTTCTCTAACTGAAGCAATGAAGATCTGAATATATGAATATAAGAATATGTCTGCTGTTCCATTAACTCCGACCAGACAGTTCAAGAGGTGAATGTAGACCCAACAATCAAATCTTCAATTTAAGCACAACACCAGAGGGACCAACTGGAAACAAACAGACCATAATGACACACGCTTTTTGCCTTTTGCTTACTTTCGATGCCTGCCGATGCCACCGCTGGTAGTCTGCCAGTGTGTCAAAGTTGACAAAGTACGTCTGGGCCTGCGATCCGGCAGAACTGAACATCAGACAGTGCTGCCTTCGCTTCACCTCCTCCACCTCAATAGAGAAAGAGAATAAGTGCAAGAATAAGTCATTTTACTCTCATTTTAACCCAGATGTGTATCAAAGATTGTACTCAGTATTTATTTTGTGACGTGATGTTATGTGCTAACATTGCATCTGTCTGACTGTACTTCAGTGATTCTCAGTTCTGACATTTGCTAAAAGACCCCTTAATGAAACTGTCCACGCTGTTCACTTCAGTGGTGTGGCAAATTTCGCACTTTTGTAATACTGATGGACTCACAATGGGCAGCTGATAAGAAATATTAACAATTTTTTGTCCATTTCACTTTTGATTGTTAGATTGTATTTATTCTTTTGGCATACAATTTGGCAAAGATGTATATTTTTTTCATATTTGGCTCATGAAGCATTATTTGTTGTTGTTTTTTCTGCTGTACTATAGAGCACTGCAGGCCAATGAAGAAAATGTTTACACCTCAAATGGTTTGGGGGCGTTGGTTGGGATGTCACAGTGTGGTGTGTATCAAAAAAATGTGTTGTGTTTCTGTGCGTGTTTGTGTTTCTGTAAAATAATAATGCATCAGAATCAATGTTGGTGTAAATCCCAGACACATCCCAGTCTGTAATAATCCAAAAAAAAAGAATTTTTGTCACATTTTGGCACTTATTTTATAGAAAACATTTTTTTCAGTGTTTTCTTTTTTTTAAAAAATAAAAATCAACAATGACATAATATAAATAAACTACCACTGAATGGGTTAAAAGTGTAAAAATTACAGAATATTTAGTAATTATGCTTGGGACTGATGTAGATTGAAAGAGATGGTCATTGAAAGTGAAAAACAGTATTAATATAGAATGTTCTTCTGACATTGAATTTGATGTGGACATTTTTTGCTTAAGGAACTAGTGGAACTTTTTTTAAATTAACGCCAAAGGGTTAAAATGGATGCAGCAGAAGAAGAGATTTTGTAATTTTTATTCCACACATTTGTCTTCCTTGTCAAATCCTGTTGCCTGCATTTCCCACAATGCAACTCGGACAGTTCAGCCGGATATTTGGAGGTGATATATTAAAGCCTCAAGCAGAACTGAGGAGTGTGAGGTTTGGTGAACTCACTCCCCACTCACTGATTAGTTTTCAATTTAAACTTGTGGTCTTCAGGTCCATCCAACACTGACCTAAATAACATCTCTTGAAGAAACTTTGCATCTTTTCTACGCATCTTATGTCAAGTCCAGCGTATACATGTTTTCATTCCAACACCAAGCTTACTTTAACAGTTACAATACTTTTGAGGTCACAGTTCCGCATGTACAGTAGTGCGTCATCTCTTGAACCTCATCCAGCTGTTCATCCCAGCTGTGTTGTTGCAGAGTATCTCCACTCGGGCCTGGAGCTCGGCCTCCACCCCGGGGACAGCGAAAGGTTAACACCCTTTCAGAAAGCCTGATCACCCAACGCTGATCTCTCACCTTCCCCCCCACCAGCGGCAGGATGTGCATCTTCCCAGTCAGGCTGTCTTTGACGGAGGCCACGATTAAACACGTCCCGCAGAGGATGACCTGTCGCTCCGCCCACTTGTGCAGCTGCGTCTTGCCCTTCCTGACGCTGAACACACCTTTCAACAAGGTCCGCTCCTGCTGGTCTGCGTTCACCGGACGCTCTGGAAGGAAAATCCCACATGCAGAGGTTAGAGCAGATCTACAGGCATCGATCTCATCCACGCAAACCCCCACCGCTGCTGCGATAAACAAACTCAGCTAATTACTAGCAAATGCTCTGCAGTTACACACCAGACCAGAAGTTTCCAGAAGATGAAGTCATATAGAGGTCATAATGATATCACCTATAGATGAGTGGACTCCTTCGTGCAGTGATTCCTGGAAGTGGTCTTACATCAGATCTTAGGATGGACACGGCCCTCTTATCTCATATACTGTACATCTGGGTCGATCTAACAGAAAAATAATACATTTGATCTCACCGTGAAGGGAAGAGAGTTCATCTTTTATCCGCCATTATTAAAACTTTATTAGATTAAAGCCACATCAGAGCTCTGCTGTTCAACCCAATTGAGCAAGTTTCCCTGTTTTCTGTCTGCTGCTGTCCTAAGCTAGAAGAAGCCTCACTCATATTGATGAATGAGTCAGGGTTTTGTCACATTTAACTTCACTCTGTTCAATTTAATTATGCCAACGTGCACAGCATGAAGCCACTGCTGAAGGACGCATCAGACAGTAGTTCTGCTGTCTCTGCCAGGCTTCAAGTACACTCAGGTTAATGGCAGGTCAAATAAGCACAGAGGAGACACTGTCTCAGCCTCCTGTCCTCTGCTGTTAAATTTTCCTCAGACCAGCTTATGCTGCCTCCCACTCAGAGGCTCTCACTGGCAATCTGCTCTCTCTCTCTCTCTCTCTCCTTCTTTCTGTCTAACTTGTGCTTTCTCTCCACCTCCCCTTTCACTTCACAAGGGCATCCAAATAAATGAAAGCCTCCTCATGTTTTTCTTTGCCAAGGAAACTTATAATGAACAAGCCAAGTTCTTCTGATAGCAAATTGGCTGCCTGGCGGATCAATAGCAGTCCCTGATCCCTGGGTGTCCCCTCACTTGGGAGGAAAATTAAGACACAAAACCTCCCTTGGTCAATGTGGGGTAGAATTACAGAGCTTAAAAGGGGAAAACAGCTGGACTGTAGACCAGACCTTTTATTGCTAACAACAAAAATGTGTCTGCAGCAGGTAATTGTCAAGTGTCTCCTTTACCCATTCTTTCTTCTTTGTACAGCTTCAGATTAAAACTAGTAATTAAACAAAACAGTTGCCCACTGCAATGCACAAACCAACTCACTGCAAACTGACACAGACTGAGGCTCGCACTGGATTCACAGTCCATCACCAGAAACAAGATCAGTCCACACCTAGGTTTGCTACACTGTCAGGAGGCTACACTGTAAAAATAAAGATAAAAGTCACGTACAGAAATGTTACTAATCTGGTGAAAAATATGCTAAAAAAAAAAAACAAAAAAAAAACAGTGGAATACTATACCAAACAAAAACCATAAAGCCAGTGAAAATAACTGCAAATATCTGTAAAATATTGATAGTTTTTGTTCATTTTACAACAATAAAACGCTATAATTACAATAGTAAAAATACAGATTTCTGATGTGAATATTATTTACAGATAGGGCATGTTTTTTGTTGCTTGGGTTGTGGTTTTTTTTCTGTTTTTTTTTTTTTTACAGTCAATGTGTAAATGAATACCTTTTTCAGTGATTTGACTGTATTTTATATTATATTAAACAAGACAGAGACAGCAGTTTAAAAATGTTTTTTCTTTTTTTTCTTTAAAATTATGGCAAAAATCTGAAAAATGATGTAATTTTTGTTGATTTAAAAAAATTACAGTAAAAATTGTGTCATTTTATGGTTAAACATTGTAAAACAATAAATTGGAATTTTTGAAGATATTGATTTTTAACATCGACATTATTTAGTTTTTTGTTACTTTTATGGTCAATGTGTAAATTAATATTTTTTTAGGATTTTACAAGATCTTATCTTGAATTTCATTTTTTAAAAAGGCAAAAGTCTGTATAATAACAGTAAATCGTTCAAAAAATTACAGTATACATTTAACAGCACATGACCCGTCGGACGCTAACACAGCTTATTTTATATTTTCGGCTTATTTATATTGAAAGAAGAAATTCTTATACAGCCGAAGTGGTTTTATCTTAATTTTTAAACTACCAGCTATTTTCTTGTGTAGCACTGTCTGTCATTAAAACCATATTTTTCTCCGTGAAACTGATCATGTCACAGAGATATGAGCCAGAAAATCTATTATTTGTGCTTTTATATTAGCTTGCAATTTATAAGGCTCACAATCTCAAATATATAAATTATGTGTTAGAGCTACTGGTGAGAAATATGCATATAATATGTATACCAAAACATATCCATTCGTGGTGTGAGCATACAGGCATTCACACAGACTCATATTGCTCTTTACGCTTCATATCAATACAACCATCTGAGAATCATTGGCCTATTTACGCAACATCAAGCAAGTTCCAGCCATAAAGAGCCAACTTCAAAAACAAACACACATGCTTTGGTCTGCGGGGCGATTAGTTGCTAAGGAAACCTTGTCCACAAAATCAAAGTCCAATCTGAGTTGATAAACCTCCATCGTGTCTCCTGCAACCTCACGCTGCTCTGCCAAATCAATCCCATCCCACTGATGATGCTGACCCTTCCCAATGGCTCCAGAGGGGTTTACTGTCATGTTGTGCAGCTGTTTCCTCGAGAAGCAGAGCCACAGACGGCCTCCACTAAACTAATCATCAACTGGTGTCAAACGTTGTCCTGGGGGAAGCTGTCAAATCCCAGAGGCAGCGTGACGACTGACAGATAAGAGAGTCTGAAGGCACCACTTCTTATCTTCTCCTGTTCATCTCAAGTTGGGCTGCGAACTTCACCCAGTGAACTCAGCGGCATCTCACGTCACATGGTGTAACAGATGAACGACGAGGCCGCAACAGGTGAAACTTTCTGCTCCCTTATTACTGAAAAATAAAAACCATGAGTGAAGCAGATGGAAAGAGGGAGTGAAGAGAGAGGTGACAAAAGAGAAGAAAATGCTGAGATAAAAATGAAAGGTGTTATATAGGATGTGACTAGGTGGAGGGATCGAAAAAAATAGTAAAACTGAAGCCATGATAGATGTTTAAAGAAGACATAAATGGAGTAAGTGCTTGCATTCGTATCTGTTACTAGAATTATGGTCTAATAAAGCAATCAAATGGTTAAAAAGTTCCTTTAAGCATCATTAGTTAAATTAATTTGTTATTCCATAAGTTGGTTGACAAAAAAAATGAACAGAAACTTGTTTTTAAAATCATAAACACATCTTTACTCCTTGACTTTTAATTCAGTAGGAGGGTTGCCTTTCTGTTTTATTTTTAAAGTATTGTTGCTTTTGTTGTCTTTTAAACAGTTTTTTGTGCTTTCATTGTGTACTTTCTATGGTTTTTACCATTTTGATTGTAGCACATTTTGGGCAACTTTTTAAAAAATGTGTCTTATAAACAAAATTAACTTTACTTGACCTGACTTGAATATTTAAAATTGTGGTCTCCAAAAATAACTATGAACTTACTGTTTTGTTTTTTGTTTTGTTTTTTTTTTGCTTTTTAACTGTTGGTCAGACAAAACAAGATATTTATTTGTATTACCATGAGCTTGAGGAAATTAAGATAAACTCACACACTGAGCAAATAACTTGCTGATGAAAATTATTAATGCAGTCTTAAGCCAACGTCAAAAAATAGTATCAATGTATAATTCAGAACTGCTGAACTAGAGGACAGTATGAATCTAATTCACAATGAAAAAAAAGTGATGCATTTTTGGGATTTTTATTTATATGGCACATGTTCAGTAGTGTCCCTTGAATGCTACTTGGTTAATTTGAAAATAATTTCATTAAAGATATGTTATGGGGTCATGCAGCAACCTCCCAAGGTGAAACAAGAAGCCAAAAAAGTGACAAGAACTGCTGTTCCTTAAATGCCCACTTGAGGCTGACTGCAAAAACAACCCTCATGTTAAAATGCTCGACTTCACAGAGGAAATTAACATATTTACAGCCTGGTAGAAAAAAAACATTTTGGTCTCTAAAGGCAAACTTTCTGTTCATGACAACTGTACGACAGACAAATTGTTATAGAAGCCATCAATTTAAATTCTATTAATGCTTAAAGTTATGCATAATTTAAGGTGTGACTACTTTGAGTGACCTTGCATGTCCTGCCTCAGCTCCACCTCTTTGCTCTTTTTTTGGATTTACTGGTAGTAGACAGTGACAGGATGGAGTTACCACACTGAGCCTCGAAACTGCTGCTCAGGAGGGCGACACACAGACTTGTCCATCTTCAGTCAAACAGTAATAACCTCCTGTCATTTAGCAGAATGGCCTCTGGGCAAACTAAGTGGGTGCACATAATGTACGTCAGCAAGTTCATCATCGCTTTTCACATCTGTGCATTCAGTACTGAGAGACATTTAGCACCATTCTGACTTCAGCCAAAGTATCCGCTCTCCTGCAAACCTCTTAAGAGCAAATGAGCAACATAAAAAGCTTAATTTAAAATGATTCATCAGCACATGAAGGACAAGGACTCAAAACAAGTAAAGCGGCTGTTCTTTCTATTTCATGCTCAGAGGACAGACATTGTGCCGATTTTCATCTCTTTTGTGTCGTAGCTGTAGCCTGTAGTTTCTGGTCTTGGTAACATTGTTTTTAATTTTATATTTTTCTTTCACATATCAGATGATTTCAAGGCAACTGTCGAGCACTCAGCTGAATACAATACTCCCTGTATCCCAGGGCTTTTTTTATGTCTTGCTGAAGATTGCATAGATTGCATTAGCATGCAGTAGGGGGTCAGTGGAGGCGGAAACACGGTCTGATTTGACTCAGAACAGCAAGCTCTTTTTGGCAGCAAATTCAAATTCATCCCACCACCCAGATGCCTCCTCCTGGTGGTCTGCGCTTACCTCTACATGAAAAAAGAAAAAAAAAACTCCTCTTTAAACTTTGTGCAAGAATTGAACTTGCGATATCAAATACAGCAATCGCGTGCTGTGTGGAACAAAAATGAAAGACTCACAACTGAAAACTGCTTTTGAATACAGACGACATGAAAACAGAGCGTTAAAATGGTGGATACGTTTCAGCAGCCGTGAGCCATCTCGCTTGAAAACTCACCCTGAGTTGAGGATGAGAGACAGTCTGCAGGTTTAAAATAGGAAAGAGGAAATCCTAGGGAGAAACAGAACTCCATCACAGAACCAGCATATTACGAGGAGCTGGCAGGAAACCACCGAGCGCCTGCTCTCTGCAGAGCTCTGCTGCTCGGGGCAGTTCTGTGGGAACTCGGATCTGAATAGAATTACATTTTTCTCCTAAATCTGTCCGACTGCGTCTCTTCTATTTGTTCCTACAAACCAGCTCTTTCCCCTTCTACACCGTAACATAAAGAAAATGTAGATGTGCTTGATATGTGCTGTGATTTTAGTCTTTCTGCTCCTCTGGGATGAGATTGTTTAGATTTAGAGATAAACCACCCAGATGCACAGTTTCAGACACCAGTTCGCCGTCCATGTCATCACAGCTTACAACATCCACGATCCTCATTTAGATTTAATTTCCGCACCACTCCAAACAGTAAATTACAGCATTCACACTGCTCTCAGATGTCTTATTTCACTTTGCTCTGACCCTGCAGGCCCGACGTGAACCGTGCACAGCAGCTTCAGGTCTCTAAGCTGGAAGATGTAAGAGATCACCCAGGCAGAGGTGGAACACGGCCCAGGGGACGAGCGCCAGACTTTACAGCAGGCTTCATCTGGGCTGCAGCTGCATGGGCTGACTCAAAGAAGCCACTGGCCCTCAGGTCTCTGCGGTTGTTTTCACTGGGAGCGTTTTTTTATTAAGTCAGTATTTAGAAAATGTTTACTCCCTCGTCCCTGTTTGTTTTAATTTCATCTGTGCACACCGCAGCAGAAGGGTGTGTGTGGGGGGACGCAGGAGGGCGGAGAAGGTTTGAGACGACCTGAACAAATAAGACGATGATGGAGTTTAATGAGTTACCTGCTGCGTTGCACTTTGAAACCAAAACGAGGCTGTAAAACAAAAATGCAGCTCACATGACAACACACGGGCGACTGACAAATGTACACACACGCAAACGAGGCAATTTGCACAGCGACACATAAATCAAAAGCATGCCTTTGTATCTGCATGCACACCACTAACTTATTATAGCAAAGCAGTATCTATTTGTTCCTGCTGGTATCTACTGGCTGGAATATCTGTGAGCCAAAAGAGCAAATGTTGTCCTCCCCTTTTAATGATCTGGAGAGGCCACAACAATAATTAATAACAGGAAAACTCTGTCTATGGTCACTTCACCCAAAATCTTAAAAACAGATTTCCTGCTATGAACACTTTTCAGAAAGACAATTGCTTTGGCAGAAAAAATACAATAAAATGTGGTCTGCAGAATAATCAGAGTAACCAATTCAACAGTTGAGAGGAAAGACATGCTGGAACTGTAAATTCCTAAATGCTGTGAGCACCATAAAGGAACCTCCTTTGTGAATTTAGCCACATAGAACCAAAACTATCTGCCTTGCTAGATATACCTATAATCAGCTTTTCACCAGCAATATCCAGTGATACAGACTGTTAAATGTAGAGCTGGTATATTCATTCTAGCCTATCAGGTGCTTCTGTAGACTTCACTGATGGGTCACAGTTTCCCTCATCTGCTTAGTCAGATCATTACCTCCTGGCAACAGCTGCTAGGCAAACAAACACCTGGGAGAAAGGTCTCAGAACAAGGCTGTTGTTGTACGCTTCAACAACACACACACTAAAGCCAAAAACTGAGCTGCAGTGGCATAACTATATGACAGAAGATCTCCAGAGGTCATTTTCTCCTCTTGTGTTAATGTTGACACAACTCATCAAAAGAAACATGCAGACCATACAAGAAAAGGAAGACAATCACAGAACGTTGAATTTATCTGCAATGGAATGCTGGAATTTTTATGTTTACTATCTGAACTGCAGCATGGGAAAGGAGGCTGAACACACCGAGATCACTGAACTCTACTACAACCTGTACCAGTCCTACAGTCATCAAACGGCCACATCAAGCTGTCCTCTCGGTCTTAGCTGGGAACTTCAAGTGCCTGAAATCCAGCCCTGCCTGGTGTCCCTGGTCCTCTTTTCCCATGAGTTGACAAAAGGAGGCAGGAAGTCTCCAAGGGGCCTGGCTAGACTCTAGACTCAGTGTGGCCTGACTACTGATAGTAGCCAAGATCTGACCAGCTCTCATGTTGGCAAGAAGCAAACAACAGTTGGCCACTGGACGCTATAAGGCTGGAGGCCCCAGGGAGTTTGGGATCTGTCCGCTTAAGCAAATAAACCCCAGTTATAGTAGGAGTATAAGAGTCTAGCAGAAGTCAGAGAAACAAAACAGAATGTAAAGGCTGCTTACGACTCCAATTCTGCTCTGAGTGATGATTAATGAGACTTGATCGTGTTCACTTTTTGATGACAGACGAAACAGGACAGAACATTGTATTATTAATCACTGTGTTGCATTTTTTACAACAAATCTGAATGAATCTTCCTCTTTCACATGTTTAACAAAGAAATGCAATCTGCTGCACAGTGTTTATAGTCAGTCTCCTCATGTGTCATTAGTCAACCACAGAGTTTCAACACAAAGCTGATGAGATTTAAGTTTAGCGTTTGTTTTTTTTTTTTTTTTTTAAGTCGGTATACCAGCGCTGCATTTCAGTGCATGGACGACTGCAGACTTTCAAAGGGAGGAAGAACATGTGATGCCTTTAGATGCTGTGGTTTCCTCAGTCTTCCTCTTTTTGTGGCAGAGCACTAAGTGAGCAATTCTAACCCCAAACATACAGAGTTCCACTGACTCAGCAGGAACATCAGCTGGTTTATCAAGTGGAAATGCATTACAGAACAATGTTCACTACCTACCCTTCATGGCAAAACCCTTAACTGCTGCTGCTGCTGCTGTAGCACTGCACAGACTCAGAGCCAGAGATGTCTGCAAGTTTATGGGAGCTGCATTTAGACACGTTCAGGTACACAAATTTGCCACTGGTTTCTCTGGAGTCACATCCATTCTGGTATTGCATTAATCACACTGACACAGGGACGCTTAGTCACTCCAGTCCTGGGGTCAATGAAGCGTGCAACACCAGCGGATGAAGGATGGTCAGTCAGCCATCATGTGAGGACTGTGTGTGTTAATGGGATCCCAGACTAGTGAATACTACACACTCTGAGATCCTCTAACAACTGCCTTCGCTTTATCGTGAGCTACATACTCAATGAAAACGCACAGACTTTTAACACGTGCACAAGATCAAAAGAGGATGTGATGGAACCATTTTGGAATGCTTGACCTGCTGCAGTCTGTTTTGGGGCCTTCATGGTCCGTTTTCAGAGGAAACGCTTCCAGAGCTCATTCAGCCGCAGCAGACAGTGAAAATTGGGGATGATGGCCCCTGTGGTTGAGTACTTACCACTGTAGAAACGGATCAAACAGCTGAGGTCTGAGTTGGCGGCTTCCTGCTGCACTCGCACAGGGTCTGTGTAGCCCATAGATGCCAGGTAGTCATACACCATCTGGAGAGGACGCTCAGAGGAGTCCAGCCTCCTGCAGGACCAAAGACAAGGACAGACCGTGTCATAAGACACCAATTAGACACCAACTCGCCGTCAAATAAATCCGATAGAATCCGACCAACCAGACTCAACAAAGTGCAGCAAGAAATCAACGATCTCAAAGCAGCTTCCCACCCATGAATGCTACCGGCTGTGTTAAATGGGGCACCTGGCCATGCTGAAAACACTGCTGCCAGGAATAGTACCACAATCAATGTGTTAGTAGTTCTGGAACAAACTGGAGTTTGACCAAAACAAAATAACTGGGATACTGGCACAGAATCTCAATGGTGTCATGCTACACAAATATAGATACATGCACAACAATGGTAATATAGCAGTACCACTTCAGAAGTCTCATAATGCTGGAGAGTAGCCATTCCAAACTTTTCTACGTGGAAAAACTGCAATCCCCTCATATCATAAATTTGTTTAACTATGTAATTGAATAAATGTTGCTCTGACTGTGGACTTAAGCTAATCCGACAAAATCATCTCAGTCCTGTAAAGACAGTGATCAGTAGCACCGAACATCGAACAATGAACAATGAAAAGTCTTGAAAGCACAACAGTTAGCATAAATCACACTTTCCCTTTCAAACTGACTAGCTGAAGATGGTCAAAACACAGGCTGAGGTTAACCCATGCTCGCTTATCTAATCACTTCTGATAATAGTCTGAGCCATAAACTCTTAGCCTTTTAAATGCATTTTCATTTTGTAATCTACAGCGGGACCAACATGATTACTGACAGTCTCCGTTGATCTTCCACAATTAGCACAGATATGTCTCATTTACTCACAAATACTCCAACTTTGGCAATACAGTAAGAGGCTGAACGTCTGTCAAATAGCACCAAATATGTTCACTCATCCTCAGGGTGGAGGACACGTTATGCATTAAACTACTGAAAAGGCTTCTTGATTCACTGTAGACATATCCATTAGTCCATGTTACAGAGTTCTGTGGGGTTCATCAGACCCCTGCAGCCAGACAGGTGTTTTCACTAAACTTGGCCAATAGCCAGTGTGTGAACTAGAAAGGAGCCAGTGGGAGCTCGACTCCTCATAACAAGACATGAGTTTCTCTGAAAACATGATTTGTGAAATTTTTGGGGGGTGTTTAAAATATTGAAAGCATTTTTGCCTCCATTTCTTCTTTTATGTGTAAAATTAGGCTATTATTGGTGTACATTCTTTGTCTAACTTTGCTCGATGTTTCACTGAAACAGTTGGCGGCTATCACCTCTGTGTGAACAGTCTGACACACCGGATTTAGGCTGTGGGATAAGTTTGCCACTGGCTGCGCATTTCACGCAGCTTTCTCCCCCTCTTTCAAAATCCACTTCACTACAGGAGACAACAGCAACAACCTCCAGGCAGCGACCTACCACAATGAAAATTTCCAGTTTTAGACCGTCTCTCCTCACTTGCATTCACAACTGGCTCCAGGGCTCACTAAGGTGTTCTTGTGGCCCAATCCAGCCTTTGCACCCCAGCTGATGAAGCCATCATATTGGTGTCTGGAGGTCTATAGGTATCAGATGTAACTCTGCTAAGAGCATGACCACATCCTGGGCCTTGTTCAGTGGCATGTCAGTTCAGGATAATTTTGTGATGGCAAGTTGGGCCACACTGCACGTATGTGTGCACTTTTACAGGCTAGCAGGCTCCAAATTGTGAAGCCATTGCGGGATCAGGCAGTGCTGGAAGCCAGTGCATGAGGTTCAGCCTCAGGGCCACATCTTGGGGCAGTCTTGGGGTTTCAAGGACTGATGCAATCCAGAAATGGGCTATGTCTTCCAGAGTGAAACACTGAGTGAAGTTAGAAAAAGAATATTCTTTCATAACAGAATGAGATGTTTTAGTAACACTTTTCTCTTTGTATGGACATCGAAAGAATTTTTGAATTGATTTTGTTAGGTAACTCATGCATGAGGGCAATTCATTACTAATTCACTTTAAAAAAAAAAAGATAATGGCACATATACGCTACTTTTGCCATCACCATCAAAAAGTGGATGTGCAATACCATAGACTTTAACTATAAATGATCAGCAAAGAAAACTTTTTCACTGCTAACTGCCATAAAAAAACAGAAGAACAAACCAAACCCTCTGTGGAGCTGAAAGTAGCCGGTAGCTGCTACTTTGCATGCATTTTCTTTTTCTTATTTTTCATACTGGCAATAGTATGAATGACGTTAAATAAAAACAAAATTAAATGCTTTCTAAATGTTGTCTCTGTCGTTTCTGACCATGCAAAGTGAAAATACTGTAATTCCCACATTGCTAATAGCATCTGTCTCTATTGTGTAGATGTGTTCAGTTATACTGATGTTTTCTTCACAAATGTACAACTTTGTGCATTTCATTTCCACCACAGTTCCACTCAACTTCAACCTGAGTGGGGGTCTAATTGTCCTAAATAACTGATAATGGCTGTCAAAAGCTGACTCAGATTTCAAGCACAAAAAGTGCTGTAAAAGTAAGTGCATTCTCATTTGAAATCGGTATACTTTACATGTTATTAGTTGGCAGGAGATTTGCTGTCTCAACAATCATAGATCATTTAGGAAAGTTTTAGTTCCCAGCTATAAAGACCAACAGAAGGTGGTTGTTGGGGAAAAAAGGCCTAAAATGTGCAAACATATTAATTAGTGGCTGTTCTTGAACTGTATTGGCAGGCACCTCCTATGAAAATAAATAAGTAGACTACATTAGAGTTAAGCATGCAATATTTTCAACCGATATCTTGCACGTCTTGCAGGTTGAAGTTTTGAACTCGAAGCAAATGCAATAGGATCAAAAACAAACCTGCATTCACCCTTTTCTGTTGTTCACAGCATATAATAAGCTCCACACCTTCGGCTTTCACGCTGCTCTACCCTTCATCTGCATCGCCTTTTGGGTTGTACCTGTCTGAACTACAAGGGTCACCTGATTTTACATTTCTGAATGAGAAGCTCAATGATTTAGGATCTGTTCACTCTGCTGAGAGGAGCTTGTTGAAAAGTCTGGCAGCCTCCCTTTGGAAGTGTCCTGGGTATGACAAACTGGGTGGAAACTCCGGGCAAACCCTGACTGTGTTGGAGGGATTACATACCCCATTTGTCCTGGGAGCACTTATGGATCCCCAAGGAAGCCTCTGTTGCTGGGAAAAAAGAGCACTGGTCTGCTTCTCTCACCCTGTTGGCACTGTGACACCACCCAGGATAAGTGGTTAAAAATGGATGAATGGCTGGACGGTATCCTCCATCAACTCTACCGCCTCAGTAAACTCATCTTAAAAGGGAATTTGTCTGACTGAAAATACAAGCAGGAAAAAATCCAGACCATGTCTTCCTGTAAGCAGCACATTACTACAAGCCAGAAAAAGAAAATCACTAAAAAAAGCTTCCAAGACTTCCTTCACGTCTCTACTACAAAACCTTCCTCTGTGCATATCTCACTGCTGTCAACAGCTTTGTTTGCTGCAAATGCTCATTTGTGCAGTACCTGTATCAATCACAATAACACGACACTGAAGAACTAGTTATTAAAATGATTTACAAAAGGAGCAGAAAATACAGGACTAAAAGCTCCTTTAAGGGCAAACATAAATGGTTCTGCTTGTGTATTTTCCATCAACCAGTGCCCTTTATTCTAATGTAATTGTAATGCATTTAATGCAGCCTTGACTTGCGTTTATTGTACTGTATGTGTTGTCTGTCTGTAGGAAATGATTTTTTCTTTGCAGTTCTCTTAAGTTGCCAATGGCCTGTTTTTTGAAAGTTGAAGACTTTAATATTAAATTTAAATCCACCTGGTCATACTCGCTGGCAGAGCGAACCAACACAGCCTATCCACGGGTTTACAGAAAGCCTTTCATTTATTACCAGTCTGCATTACTGTGCAGTGCCTACAGCTTTCAATCAGCAGCGATAGAAAAAAAGTTGTCTCATATGTTACCACTGGCTACCAGCCTATGATGGGATTATAGTCGTGTTTCCACCACAATATCTGCAGCTCTTCGATGTCAGGATCTTCCTGCAATTAATGCTTACTTAGTATTCACATTATTAATGCATCGATTTGCATTTTTGTTGGTATCCCACGTCTAGTAAGATTTTGATATCTAACATCATCAAAAGAAACTGAACAGACAGGCCCACTCAGACAGAATAAACCATAAGTCACGGAGATTTAAGCTATAGCTGAACTCTTATCTTCGAGTCTCCTTACTAATATTTTCACATAGGTTTTTCTAGAAGAGCGAAGGAGGAACAGATTCCTTCCTGGTCACGGATCAGTGAATCAGTCTTTTATCCTTTCACAGACAATTAAAGGGTCATTTGCTATTTCAGTCTACACATGTCTTGTGGAGGTGAGACGGGCATCCAGTCATGTTCCCTGAGGGGGTCGGGGGTGAGGTGCTGTGGGTGTGTGGGGTCACTGCAGCAGGTCCTCAATGACGAGTTCTCTGCATTAACTCAAGCTTGTTCACGCCGATATTCTGTATTAAATATACACTGTACAGATATTTTTTTTGCATTATATATTGAGAAAGAGATGAGGATATTTCATTTCTTCCTCTAGAGTGACTGTGCACTCATTCCAGTTTGATGGAAGAGATGTCCTTTCATTTAAACCTATGCAGCTGTCTAAACGAACCGTGTTGCATCTCATGTTTCACTTGCACTATACTCGCACAACCAAAGCTTAATTTTATGCTTTTTTTCCAGTTTTTTAATATGTGATTATACTTTAAGCTGTGAGCTGCTTCACAGTGCACAGCAGTACTGTACTGAATAGATCCAATGAAGACACAGCTGCAGGATGGCAGCTGTTGGATGCATGTGTTGGCACATTCAGACAAACTCATGTAGGTTAAACCCGCATGACTGCGCTCTCTGAAAGGGACGGCGGTATTTGGAAAACTCCTCCGATCATTGTTAGCATGTCTGAAATACAAAAGTCACACAGCAGGAAATAACTGAGAATAACTTTCATGATTTGTTCTAGTGTGCTTTTACCTGACGAGGTCTCCGTGCAGCTGAACGTAGAGTCCCTGTCCGTCCCTCTGAGCACACAGCTCCTCCACTGTGGTGTTGGTGGAGCAGAGCACCAACTGCAGGTCGGTCTGAGGGGTGGAGGAGGCCTGTGGGCCGGAGGCAGGTGGTTGAGGGTCCACTGTCCCCCCGTACAGACACACACAGCCCCGCTGGGTGTCCCCCTTCAGCCAGTCCCGCTCTCGTGATCCAAATCTGGTCTTTCTTGTCACACAGCTTCTACTTCCATTCCGCTTCATGTTGCGCTGCTGACAGAGAAAGAGTCTTTCTAACACAGATCGTAATCAGATGCATATCAGCATGAATGACCCGGGGGGGCCTGAAGAGCTTTCAGAACATACTGCTCTCTGTCCCTGACACGCTGATGGTATACTTCAACACAACATCTGTGCTGGTAGTTACTAATTAGATCTCAATATCCGACTAACTCTAATTAAATGTCAGTTTAGAGCTGGTTCGACTCAACTCTGCATTTCCTTAGCAGCCTTTGAGTGTAGCCGCAAGCAGCACTGTCCATAAGTTAAGCACAACCTTTAATGTTTTATTCAGTGTGTTACCTTTCTCTCTGAGGAGGGACTCTGCGTCTGCACCACTAAGCGGAACCACAAAATCATGTTGTTGTTGCTGTTTGTTCTTTCCTTCATCACTTGTGATGATGTTAGCTGGTGCAGTAGCCTAAATGTTTTCCCTCAAAATGATGCAATGCTAGATTATCTAACACTGACACGAATACGGATAAAATATCAGTAACACCAGCTGCTCATGACAGACTGCTGTTAACAGGCACAATAAAGGTATTATAGTAGGTCATTTAAGGAAGCTAACGATACGTGTCCACTGCATGTAGTGGATACACATTAGGGCACACCCATGCGCCGTACAGCTGCTAGAGTTGGTCTTGGATGCACCTTGAACTCATATTTTTATAGTATATTCATAGACAAACCATGAAAGTCTGGAGTGCATTTAAAGGTGTAACTGCAGCTGTTTAAGTCACCTTTGTTTCATGCAACTATAATACTGAGCCTTGCAGTAGTAACTAGTCTCACATAGTCAGACTATTCTCTAGCACTGACACAGAATGGTCTGACTGCACCTCAGTAGGGCAAAAAAAACCCTCTGATACGTTTGTTTCTATAAACAAATTACAATTGTCTTGGGTTGGGCTAAGGACAATTCACTCAAAATAATGAGGAGAGACTAGATTTGCATGCAGGGAGGCGGCACAATCATTAAAACAGATAATTCACTCAACAACAAAAAAACTAGCTAGGCTGCCCTACTATACGATCAAACCTTCTGCAGGCTTATACCCACAGTCTACATCCGGTAAGTTTTGTTATTGTTAACAGTTTAGCTTGTCTTAGGTTATTGAATATTAAAAATACAGTCATGTATATTGGTGAAAAACTCGTAAGAGTGCAACAAGTACTAAACAAAATCGTCATATCATCTTGATTAAACCAATCAATTCATTTGTGTTACTTTTTAGTGCCAAAGAGTTAACATATATCTGCTCTGACAAGAAAAACCCCCCACTAACTTTCACTTTTTAAATAGCTTATAAGTGGAGACGCATGTACTGTTGTTCCACAGGTCTGAGAGGTGAGAAAGAGGTTCATTTAAAACCAACACCTGTTGAGAAAAAATCACCGTGTGGCCACAGAAAAAGAGTAGCTGCCTGACTTTTCCTCGTCTGCTGCTGTCAAGGTGTGTCTGAATGAAAGGTGTAGGCGGAAAGCAGCACTGAACTGCTGCTGCTGCTGTGGAAACATTCAGCCGATGCCCCAGTCGACTACAGATGTACTGGGCACCTCCCAAGTATGGATATGTGTCACTGTGTGAAGGAATACATTAGGGTCTCTTACCTCTCCACAAATATTCACAACATGAATGAGCAGAAATACTGAGAGGTTCCATCAAATCTTTATACACAAACAGGGTGACCTATTTAATGATGATGTGCCCCCTCCTTTAAATGCAATATAACACACACACAGCTGAGATTCTCTGTATATGTGTGTGTGAGGCAGCTGTATGTCATCACACATCTAAAATGTCACAGAAAACTGTGGGCCTCCGTATAAAGCCTCTAACATACCATGTGTGTATCTGAATTGCTATTAATTGGCTCTGCCACATTCCAACCACCCACAGATCAGTCATCAATCAGAGATTACCAATCACCTGGTGTCACAGCTGTTACATAATAATGCAAGGATGCGCTGTAATCCCTGCACTCTGCCCCGTTTCTATCACCTACTGCGGTGCGAGAAAAGAAAAGCCTCGCATGTAACAGAGACATTCGTCGAGCACTCTGTCCCGTTTCAATCGGCCCCTGCATCATGATCCTGTCGCTATGACCTGCCTTTAGCACTCGGATCCCCGTCGCAGCGTGAGCTCCGGGACCACTGCGGCTGCCGCGACCCGCAGTCCGGTTCAGCCCCGCCTGGTGGACCACCGTGTCCGGCTGCCTGTCTATGCAAGCCCCGTTATCTCCGACATCGCCTCCCTTCTTGATGCCCGCCTGGATGTTAGTCGCAACGACCGCCGCGTTGTTCTCGTCCTCCATCGCCATGTATGATCCTCGGTTATTAACAGCGACACAAGCGGAGAGCCGTCCCGGTGCGCCACTCGCGGATTCCCACGGAGAGCTGAGGATTCATCCCGTGTGCAGCGACGCCATATCCCGACTGATCTGACCGCTGTCAGATAGGCCTGCTGGAGCTGATCAATAAACATTAAATGGGCGGGTTCACCGTGTTTATTATTCAGCAGCCACTGGCCTTCTCAAGGGGGAGAGGCTTCACATGAATATCCAGAGAGTTTCAAAGCACGATCTGGGCGTCTCTTTAGTGGATTTGTAGGTTGAATGTGTAGTCTTTATCATGCTGAATTTTTTGCACTAATATAACATTCAATGCCATTTTCTGCTATGTCTTGGAGAGTCTTCTAAATGTACTAAATATCCTTTTTTGTACAGGCTAAATTGATCTGATGCTGCAGTTTCCTTAATAAATCAACACAATCACTGATTTTAGGATTTTGGGGGACTTTTGGGGTAAGTTTTGACCCTGCACCCCCTACTGGATCACCTGAACCTGGGGTACCACGTGAAACATCCGCGAAGTTAACTCTATGAATCCTGAAACCCAGCAGCAGGTATGAAAGGCATGTTATCTAACTTAAAAAACAAAAAAATGGAGTCAGAAACTGAAAAAAAAACAAACAAAAAAACAAAACTAATGATTGCATCATCAACTTTCCAAAGGTCCTTGAATCAATCATGTGTGATGTGCAGTGCCATTTAAAAAAAAAATCTAAATTGAAACTTATTTCATTCTACATGTCTCTCTCTCTCTCTCTCTCTCTTTTTAAAAAGAAAAATGACAGATTCTATGAAAAAAAATGGTACGCTCTCCTGCTACCAAGAAGCCATGACTGACTAACAATGATGTGACAAAAATTTAGGGACTTTTCGGCTGAACTGCAGCCTGTGTTTACACAGAGAGTAGGTAAGTATAGAATCTGAAAGAGGCTGACAACAAACCAAAACATGCGGCACCATGGCTCAAAAACAGCTTACAGACTAGCAAGTTGCTGAAAGATGCATTCAGCATGGTGAAACATCTGTCTAGAGCTGATGTGTAGAGTAGTTTGAGAAATATCTGGTTAGTAGAGGTTGTATTATATTTATAGCATATTCTGTAGAGCCACCATTTGTTCCCCCAAGTATTGATAACACTTGTGAGCACTTTCAAAAAAGTTATACACGTCATTTAAGATAAATTATTAAAGAAACTCATTTTCTTTCTTTTTTATGATTTACATTATTCTGTGTCATTGAGTTCTCTACTTCTGGCCATGGTTGTACTTTTTTACTGCTTTCATAGAGGAGCAGGACCCTATATTGTGGTATAATATGACTTCACAGTGAATAAAAATATGACAGGCACAAAGAAACAGGCAGTTCCAAGGGTTAAATGTATAAATGAAAACACATTGGTTGGTTAATTGGGTAGAGCATCCTCACTATAATGACTTTACACGTTTAACTTAATTCTCACAATCAGTGGTACCATTTGGGAGACAAATAGTGGTGTCAACATGCTGAGTAGACAGGGACCCTAAATATTCAAATAATATGAATTAAGTGACAGAAACTAAGATATTTTAGTCTCTTTCTGGGTAATTTTTGAGGCATTTTGATCAATTTTTGCATCATTTTGGGCACATTTTGTGTTATTTGGCGCAAGTTTCAAGAAATTTTATCCTCTTTTTGTGTCATTTTCAAGATGTTTTGGTCAATTTTTTGCACCATTTTTCATCATTTTGGCCAAGTTTCAAGATATTTTATTCTCTTTCTTGGTAATTTTCGAGACATTTTGGTCAATTCTTGCGTCATTTTGCACACATTTTGTGTTATTTGTTGCAAGTTTCAAGGAATTTGTCTCTTTTTGTGTCATTTTCAAGATGTTTTGGTCAATTTTTGCATAATTTTGGGCAAGTCTAAAGATATTCTATTCTCTTTCTGGGTCATTTTTAAGACGTTTTGGTCAGTTCTTGCCAGCCACACCTGTTTATTCTTTAATAACTCTTTGCTTAGCAAGTAATACGCCTATTTCATAGCTTAAATTTGACTTTGTAGGGGATCTTACATTAACAAAACCAAGACCCTGACACTGAAGCACCTCTACAGATATACATGGGGGCCAACTTTTCTCTGCATGTCATATATATTAGCTCTGTAATAAAGTTTGATTCCCTCAGGGTACCTAAATACTCAAAATTTAACCTACACTTGTGTGGCATTAAGGGATTAGAAGCAGTTACATATACTGACACATTTCATCTTTTATGGTAAATCTAGTACATAAGTTATGGCATATATATTTGTGCAATATTTGTATATGTTGCGATATAGTCAGAATTCAGTGAAATCAACAAGTTTATGGCCATTACAATAAATTTACTACTATATTTCCATTGTGCAGTCCTCTTCATTGACTTGCAACATGGACATTGGGTCGATTTTAAGTAGAAATAAATGACAGAAGGGAAAGTCAGTATAAAAAGGGAAACAAAATATCTAATAGTTGACAAATTTATATTCTCTCTCAGGGTAATTTTTCCTATCATTCATCCCTAAGGGAAACTCAAATAAGTTCATTCACTTTTATCAGACCAGACATAGACCCCAACCCGAACCAAGAAAACAAACTACCGAAGTTGAGCTAGATTTTTTATTTGACTTTTTATTCGCTTGATCGTTTTCTCCAACCCAAAGACAAGAATACACAGCATAAATTGAAAATATCCCATTTAATAGTTTACAACTTCTCATCTTTAATCATCACTTCATATGTTCAGTCCGACATTCACACTCACCTTGAAGCCTCGGAACTGGGATACAGTTCAACGTGTCAAACTTGACCGGAAAAAAAGTGAACCTCATGCCTTCGCCCTCCCCCAACAAATCAGATTCCATTTTTAGTTTTCAGTCAGGGCAGGAAGTGGGCAGGGGGGGTGGGGGGGTGTTACAGATCTCAAAATACAGTGGATGCATTATTTTTGATTCAGCAGGGACAGTGAACATGATGGTAATTCAGATGCTCTTCCAAGCCCTTTACACACCCAACAACAAAAACAAAAACAAAATCAATTTTCCAATTAATCCAAATGGCAGATGTGCACTTCCAACACCCTCTTTAAAAACATTAACAGCATCGTGAGCACTATCTGAACAACTTCTACATGTTAGTACTGACCCATGAAGGTGGTGTGACAAATCTCATAATTTGAACGTTTCTTGCATTTCAAAAAGTCTCAGGTCAAGAGTAGAAATGGCATTATTTACACTGGTTTTCACATGCAGCTCAGAAGCTGGAAGTTTGAAATTGCAGCCAAAAAATCATGTCCTATGTGGATAAAAGACATGTTGCACACCATCACGCTCTCTCAAACGCGATTATCTTCTCTCTCTGAGATATATACACACTCACACGCACACACACACACTCACACACATCACTGACCACACCGCTGATGGGTGTTTGTTTCCGTTTCTTTTCTTCCTCTTAAGTTACAGCGTCCAAAGCACTTAAGTAGGGTTCATTTCCATTTGTACATTTCAAACAGCATGGATTACTGTATCATTGAATGAAATGATCTGATGTGATTAACAAGGGTACATACTGGTTGAAGAAGACAATACAAACAACACAAACAAAAACATTCAGGAATAGAAGTATGAAACTTCCTTTCCCATCCTGTCAGCCTTCCATTTTGCACAGCTCCCCCTTGTGGTTTTTAGCTCGTAGCACAGGCTTTCCCCAGGTTTGTTACAGCACTGGTGAAGCAGAACTGGATTAAAGTTATAAATATAAAGAATCCACCCCGTTGCCTTCCTCCATCCTGTCCTGCCATGATTTACAACCATGTGAAGCTGGATTTCAAAAAAAAGCGAGGGCTCAGATTAATTTCACATGATGTGTTAGAGTAACTCAAAGTCATGCCATGCAGACACGAATAACATCAGCGAGAAGCCACAAAAAGAAAGAAACTTGAAGAATGCACTGTATTGTTCTGACCCAGGGACGTACATGTCTCAGATTTCTATCAGCTCATTTCCTGATAAAAATTCTACACCAGTTTAAACCTACTGGCCATAATGGGGGAAGAAATCAATCACAGTGAAGTTAAAAACCTCCCAGTGTAGCACTAGCAGCCGCCTTGCTTGCTTAGTTGAGATAGGATGCTTTTAAGGAAGGTGCTATATGGCAGACGAAAAGACAAGCAGGCAACTAAGAGAATGAACACACCGAAACCAAGGGGTTTCATTTCACAAAGCAATTTGTAGGTTGAATAGAGTTTAATAGATGTGAATTGTCAAGAGTGCACGTAAGGCCAGAAGGAAGAGTTGCATCTTGGCAAGTAATCTGCTCCTCTTCAAAAGAGGGCATGGGAACATGAGGCGTTCAAGGGGCAGGGAAGCAGATGGAGCAAGGTGCAACTTCTGCCACTGTGCAGCACTGTGCTTAGGTTTCTCAGTAGTACAGTACATCATTCAGACAACATCTGTTCAGATTCAACCCTTATTTCAACACCCAAAAGGAACCCCACCAAGTAACCTACTACTCACCAGCTATCTTTGTAAAAGAAGTAAAGAAGACGCATCCGATCATGAATGAAGTATGACAAACAGTAAATCAAATGCAGCTCAATTGCATCCTTTTAAGATTCTTTTTTTTGTACATATATGCATACAATTATACTTTCTAGCTAATCTTTTTAAGTCTTCATGTGGGTTTTATTTAATCTGATCAGCGTTCGTTTGTTTTACAACTATATACAATGTACAGGCAGCAGATCATATATCTTTTACAATGAATGAGTGATGATACAGGGAAGTCTTAATAGACTGATGATAACTAGATCTATTTAGACAATATACATTGTGAATAATTGGAATTTTTAGAAAATGGTATCTAAAAAAAGGATGAAAGATAGTACAAGAGACAAAATTGTAAAAGCCCTCAATATGTACAGAAAAAAAGCCAATATAGCATTTGTCAACAACAGAAAAAAGTTAAACTGAAATAATTTTCTCCATATACACATATCATAGCTCAAAAATATTTCCAAAGCTAATAGTCTCTCTGATTTGGTCACAGAAGTTAGAAGACAGTGAAGCATAGTGAAAAGAATTATACAGCCTGATTGAACATCTGAGGATCTCAACACAGCATCGCAGAGCTGCTAAGGATTGTTAAGCAATGAGACGTACAAACTACTGTTAGTTTCTCTCATGCAGATGCTCCCCCCTTGATTGCAATTCATGACTAAACAAAGCTGTCAATCTACTGCCACTGAAAGTTAACAGAAAGACAGAACATTGTGAGGTATTAAGGTTACTGTGCCCGACAGCAAGTCTGATTTGGAGAAGACGAGAGCAAAGAAATCATACGTAAATCATCAAACAGTCACCACAGAGCAACCTGTCCCAGTACCTCTCCGAGTGATCAAACTCACATTTCAATGTTTTTGGGGGTGGGGTGGGGTGTCTTAGTGATGTCTGAACAACACATTTAGAACTTTCCAAAAACATTGTCGGCTTATGAAAAGTTTACATCTATTAGCTGCCATTATCTTCTGAGATTTACTTTGCTTTTAGGATTTCTTATTAATGTCATACAACAGGTAGTTTTAATGGAAAATCTGCCGCACTGTAAATAAAGAATCAGAATCATGTAGCTATCATTTATGTTTTTGCCAAAATTGTGAATAAAGCCATTACTGTGGACGTCCATGGCCAGTATTAGCCGGTGACCGATAATTAACTTCATATTAGACACAGAAGTGAAAAAGTAAAATTAAATTAAGTGATATACCAATTCAAAACCTTCAAGACCATTTCCCTCAGATTGAAAACACGATCATCACACAGGGAGACTTACAAACGAAGCTCATACATAACTCAATAGTTCAGGGACTTTATCTAGCTAAGTCAGAAAGGCACATCACTTTGATATCAGGCATAAATTAAGTCAAATTACTGAAGAAATAAAACATACTTTCACAAAAATAGCGCCAATAAGATGAGAGTCCCCGTTAAAGAAGACATGAAAAAGAAGAAGGGGGGAAAAAAGCATTCAGTGCATGTAACTACATTCATAACAAGCTTAATTTACATGTATGTGCAACCAGGTTAAACAAATCTGAAACGTAACTAAATTGCAAGCTAGACTGAGGATACAGATGCAGGAAAAGCTTAAAACACAGATCTCTAACTCAAATGCAATCAACTTGTTTTCAGATAAATTTCAGGCCTAGATTCTATCGAAACTAATGAATGAACGACCTCAAACTATGCAAAGCAATTAACCGTTGAATTTATTATACAGATCTAAATGCTGTGACTTCACTACAGATGAGATGAGAGCTGGGAAGATCTGAGCATGTTCTCTGAAACTACCCACAGGTGACCAAAGTGGGCATGTTGAATCTGTTTATGTTCAAATGTGACAAAACAAATGTAGACGAATTCCTATAGAAACATAGGATAAAAGAGGCCTACTACCAGAGTCAGAAAATCCCCGTCGAGCTGAAATCCAGATGCGATTGTGATCCTAATGATGCTCAAACATGCTTTAAGCAAATTAATGTAATTCAAAATGAATACAACTCTGACAAGTTATATCACTCATGATGTGGAGGGTCAAAAATATCCAACAAGTTTATGACTGCACTAAGTAGACCTTTCAAAGCTTTTTCTGCTGCCATTGTAGGACTGAAGTTTCATCTAAAAAATCTGAATGCAAAGCCAATCGTAAATATCAAGGGAGCAAAGTGTTTCAACTGCATTTTAAAATCAAACTATGGTTACTGCAGCGCTTTTAGTGGGCAACACTTTTTCTCTACAGTGACTCGAGAGGGAAAGTGTACCACAGTGAATGGTGTGCATGTGTGCTTTTGTGGGTGGTAACGGTGCTGGGCAGAGGATGTGTGTGGAAAACAGTACTACTAAGGAAAAAGATTGTGGAAACCAATTTAGAAAGAAAAGAGAAAAGTTCATTGATTGATATGTTTACCCAATTATTCTTGTGATGTCAATAGTCAATAGGGTCTTCGTAGCATCTGTATATTTGTCCTGTGTTCAATGCTCTGCTGCTTCCCATGCAACTCGAGGGCAGCGGTCTGCAGTGACGTCACAGGGGGATCCGTTGGAAGAAAGGTGGGAGGTGAAAGGAAAATCGTTTTCATAGTTCCCTTGGTGGGGCTTTTAAGAGCAACAGGAGCAGCTCATCACTGCCAGGACTGAGGGGGGAAGTTATTCACCTCAGCCAGGTCTTGCACAGCCGAGCCTTTGAGGGTATACGTCAGCTTGATCCTCATTCGTAGCTGTTGCTGAAATTTTATCAGGATGATCGTGTTTATACAAGAGAAAACTTGTACAAATCATTTCAGATCACATAGGTCTTAAGTGAGTGTCAAGTGTGTATTAAAGTCCTAAATAAACTGATTTAATGCAATTTGTGAATAACAAACTCACCTTCTGTGGGTTGAGGACTCTAATGACCTGTGTGACGGTTCCCTGGTTGAGTGCTGGGACAACGTTACTGCTAGGGGAGAGGAGCTGCAGCTGGAATGTCTGACAAACAGATAGAGGATACTATGTTAAATGAAAATTTTATGATACCCATGGAGAAATGGGGTCACCACAGCAGTTTAAAAAAGAGATGCTCTAATTGATCAGTCACTGTCCACAATTGATGGATATTCAGCTATAAAGACCTAACTGAAGTT
Organism: Amphiprion ocellaris; assembly: GCF_022539595.1. NCBI lineage: Eukaryota > Metazoa > Chordata > Actinopteri > Pomacentridae > Amphiprion > Amphiprion ocellaris. Next base: position 12,504,724 of record NC_072766.1, read on the forward strand.
TCAAGTTTATTTATTAAGTACGTGGACTGTATAAAAGGTGATGTAGGCAAGTAAACATCACGCAGTGTTTTCATTGCCTTTTATCTCTACGACACACATTTATGGTTTATTTTTCTACCTAGGCAAAAACAGACAGAATAGAATTTGCCAGTGGTAGTATGTTTGAGTTGCCCAGTGAATACTAGAGGCCTCTAATAGCTAGTTTAAAGTAAGAGATATGCACAGGTAGTTCCCTAAAGACATATATAAAGAGTATTTTCTGACTGTAGACTTCAACACTGTGTGGTGACATTGCACATTTATTCGTCTTGTAAAGCCAAGCACAATTACAAGAACTTCAACATTCATATATCAAAAACTGCAGAATTCTCAGTGGAACTGACTATTACTTTTAAAATCAGTACCTATTAGTATAGAGAAATACTACAATTTTTTGAAGTTGAGGACTTAAAAAAACATAGGGTAGCAAACAAGAAAGGGGGCATTTATTACATGCCTTAAAGAAGGAGATTTCTGTAAATATATCTTATAAAAAACAGCAAAAAGAATACAAAAAAATGCAGCAATGGATCATGCGATTGGAACTGTTCCTGGCCGAAAATAAATAGCATACAAAAGACATTGCTATTCTATTAATGATTACTATTCACTCGTGCTGACATGCTTACAGAATAGCAGTGTTTTCAGGTTACAGAACCAATATTAGTCACATTCCTGTGAATTGTGCATATATGACATCTACGTTAATGGTACTGTACATTACTAAATCCTCCACGTGATCCCAGTAAAATACTGCAGACCTTTCACAATGTGAAGCTGCTTCAGAGAAGAGGAACATATTATATTTAAGCCACATGATATTAGTGTCAAATCATGCCTGCTTACCTTTGGTACTGCAGCCTGAAAAACAAAGTCGGTCATGTCTGCCTCTGTTGAGTTGGATGCGTGGATGGTGATAACCGCGATGTTGGGGTTGGGGTTGGCTCTCTCAAATGTAAAGTCTATTTTCAGACCGTTCTTGTTGTATGCTGTCATGGGAGGGATACCTAGACAGAGAGTTAAGAGGAGCAGATAATTAAAAGATTGAGATATGAGTGCTTATATTTTCACTGCCAATTGAAGATATACACACAAGTAGCTTTATTGTATGAGGAGAAGTTCACAAACTACTGTATGTTTAGTAGTGGATGGACAAAGGGAGCAGCAGACTCTCACCTGCAGCTGCAATATCATTAAACAGGGGCTGTGAGGAGAGGCCATCCAAGAGGAAAGAGGGTTGGGAAGTGGGCACTGAGGGAGCAGGAGCAGGAGGTGGACCGCCTGGGATGGGAAAGTAACACACCAGGGTTTAAGAGGACATGGCTGCACCATGATGACAAATACAATATATCATTTCCTTGGGTCTTCTAACATAACAAAAGAAAAAAAAGTTTCATTTATAATCAGCTGCAAATGACATTCAAACATCATCACTGACTGAACAAACCATACTTTCGAAACACACTTTGATTAATAATTAATTTTCACCTCATTAATTGCAGCTACTACAGTGCTGATAGGTAACATGGTGGACAACATGTTGTTTTACTGTTTGTTTATCTCACCACAAGTACTGTTGCTGGTCTAGAAGGCAAAAAAGTCACCACCAATATCCATTAAGATGTAAACCTACAGCAAAAATTATTTACTTCAATCAAAACCACGCAGTGAGCAGGGACAAACATGGGTTGAACTTCACAGTGGTGGCAAACAAAGGTTTATACCAGGTCCTCGCTGTGGTCTAAAAGGATTAACAGAGAGCTTTCAACAGAGCACCCTACCACTTAGCGAGAGGTCACCCAGCAGATCAAGGAGCTCTCCTCCAGCTGAGGCAGGCTTGGTGGGCATCGTGGTCTGGATTACTGGAACCACATCATTACCACCGAGCAAGTCTAACAAATCATTAGCCTGGAGAACGAGGACAACACAAACATGATGAAATGTCTGCAATAAAAACACCACATTAAATAACAATAGTTTTACGAAACCATCTTGATTTATTAGTTTATTAACAGACTTAAATGGAACCTTGTTCTTCACAATCATTTAAGAAGAATCTACACTGTCCATGTCTTAAGTTTACTTAAGACAACTAGATCTTACAGTGACAAACAGTATTCAGTTAACTGTTTATTGTCTTTTAAACGTTACGATTTAAACAGCACTCACCTGGTTGGTTGGCTGTGTGACAGGTGGTGGGTGTTTTGATTCCACCACAGAGGGCTCTGTCTCCCCGTTTGTCTGTACAATCTCTGTGGGGCCATTAGTTGCAGTTTTCTCCATAATGGGCATTCGCTCTAGGAGAGCTGGTCTATTGTCAAGAACCATACAGAGACAAAAGATGAACCAAAGTCAACCACTTCAGTTTTTTTTTTCCTACTCACTACTCACTGGCAGGGTGTCATTGTGACAGATGAGATATAAATTTTGTAGGCGAAAGTAAATGCAGTTTCACCTCATGTGGTCATATTTCTTGAAAAGCGCGTTGTACTCCACAGCTCTCTGTTGAAGCTCCACATCGATGCTACTGCCATATATAGAAACCACCTTCTTGATTCGGCTGAAACGAAAATTTTTAATGTTTCAGGTAAACAAAGAATTGGAATTGGCTATGAATAATGAACTATTTGCAAAGCATGGGTCATTTTTCAAATAGTAATACTTACCATGGGTCACAATTGAACAAAGCATGTTAAGCCATATTTAAAAATCATATTGCTTGCAACATTTTTAGAGCGTAATAATAACATAAAATCCAAATGCATTTTTAAATTTATGAAATAATTGTTTATAGATGTCAGATAAATGTTTTTTCCCCACTCACTGCTGACTGTTATATTTCATGCTCTTATTTAGTAGACAATGTACTATAGAGATAGATACAAACAGCACTATAACAGCGCTTTTTAATATCACAAAAATCTTAGGGGATACCAGGGAGTTGAGTGCTTATTTCAAAGGGCCTTTACTTACTTTACACTGCTGAAGCGAGTAGACAGCTTCATGATGGCAGTCAGTGCATAACCCCGGGTCACAGGTGTGGACAGGTTGGACACCAGGAGGCCTTCCAACACATCTAGAACTTCATCCTCAGTCACCTTATTTCAAAAGGAAGAGCACAATAACTGATGACTGAGTGTCTCTCTTAGGCTGTATGGTCTTCAATTCGTGTGTCAGTGAAACATTTGGCAAACATTCTTCCAGTTGTACCTGGATGGGTTCCTCCTCCTCACATTGCCCAGACACTAGCAGGTCTCCGTACTCTCCTATGCACCAGGACGCTACCTGCACTAGAGGTTGCTACGTGACACAAAGAAATACAAGTCAGCCTTTCAATAACTAGTCTGAAATGGAAAATGTGAATGAGATAAACATTTTGTATGTTTCAAAGACACTCCAAGTCTAATCATGATCCAAACCAGAACAGCTCGAACCTGTGAGATGTCATCCAGCAGTGCTTTGTAAAGTCTCTGTACTGTATAGGCATGCATCTCCACACTATTAGTGATGAGCTGGATGAGGTTGGGAACAGAGTCGTCTCGCACGTAGCTGCCTGCCTGTGAGGAAGAGCAACGATGTCAATAGGAAATGCAAATCAAACTGCACAGTGGAACTATATCAGTGTTTGCTGCACAGGTCTGTTACTACTCTCTAAATTTGCACAATGAATTGAATACTAATCACAATTATGGCTTCCCGCCATTAAATGAACATGAACGACTGCTATATTGAAGTGAAAAATGATTGTTTCACACACACAGAAAACAGCCCACGTAGACAAAAACACCTGCTTCACCTGGGGTAAGTCTCTAATTGGATTGAACTGTTTCACTATTTTTTAAATACTTTTCTATTTAGTTTGGTCACTAGTTGTCTGAGTGGTGTTGGCTGCATAGCTGAGTAGGAATAGTTTAGAGTTTTCTGGAGGTTTTTCTGCACAGCCACCTCGGTGAATTGTAGCCTCTATCAATAAGCACATGTTCAGCAAGAGAAGCATTTTGGGTACAATTTTCTTTACAATTTTTGTTTGGAGATGCACCAAATGCAGATGCAAAGTCTTATTTTCATGGAAAGATTTGTACATTAACAGGAATGTAGCAAAACATGGAAGTGAAAGCAGTGCTCAGTTTTTTCAAATGTGACTGTAAAAATAAGAAGAAATAATATTGTATTGATTTGTAGTACACTCAAGGAAACGCTTGTAGTAATATGAGTGAATCAAATCTAAACAACAATCAACGGCATTGTAGGCAGCGGAATGTTTTTGTAATACACATACTGTTGTCAGGACTCTCATAATGGTGTCTATGTGCCATCTTTTCGAAGGGGCATATCTGTAACACAAAGAAAACATTGATTAGGACTGAAACTGTAAACCTGTGAAGTTCAGTAGATTCTATACAGACAGGAGATGAATGCTGTCAGAATATAAATGGTATCAACATGGTCTGTCAGACGATGGATCACTCATTTTATCATCATTCAGCATTTCCATATGAGCCATCATGGTGGTATCACAAACTGTTAGCTTGATGGATATTGAAGTATGGTGGATACTGACTGTACTCACAGGCTTGACTGACATTTAGTCTACATGTATTAAATTCATGCAGATACAGACACTTCTAACTGGTTCTATCTACCTAGACCTTCTGTGCTTGAAGTAGGAAAGAAAATTAAAACCTGAAATTATTTACAACCTTGCACGTGACTAGGTCAGGACATTTTATTAACTACAAATTTTTGAGCATGGTCGTGGCGTATAGTGAAGTCTGTGTGTCGGTGCCATACTTCTCCGCAGCTAGAAAGACTCCCGATGCACAGTCTGCTTTGAATTCAGGGTCACAGGAGTCCAGGAAGTAGAGCAGCTCTTTCATCATGCCTCTAATGTTGTTGCCATTCACCAGGGCAAAGCTCAGTTCCATTGCACGTCTGCACAGCGATGAAATATAGACAAAGGTCAGAAAGAACAAGGCTAAATAATGAGAAACGCAAAACTGTAGTTAAAGTAATGCAAGGTCTGTGGATTTTACCTCTTGATGGACACATCCAGATCTTTTAAACAATCCACAATGGTGCTCCGATGCCTCTGCACTGCATTGTGGTCTGTCTGTACTGTCTTTAGTAGAGATGTCAATGCCACATATCTGGAATACGGATAATTAAGAAATATCATCAAGCAATAATAACATTTTAAATTATCCTATGTTGAAAGATCACATATGGCAGGTGAGTTGATTACCTTATATTTTTGTCATTGTTAAGAAGGAAGCGACCTAGTATGTTAATGGCCAAGACCTGTAAGAAAAAAGGGATTTAGGTAGGTTAAAAAAGATGACAGTGCTCCTATCAAGTGTTTTTTTTAAAGTGAATTAACTCACCCTCAGTCCACTTTCAGACTTGATGTCCATTATAGTCAGTACAGTCTCGTACAGGATTGCGTTGCCTACATTTTTACTTGTCTCTGTGTTTGTTGCAACCTGCAAGTGTACACACACAGAGTTTGTCAAAATAACACTTAATCCAGCTAAAGCTTTAAAGTCTAAGCAAACATCATTTTCAAAGTCGAACCTGTGCAAGGATGTCATTCATTGCTTCACTGGAGTCGTCGTCACTCTTTCCTAAAATCCGCAGTAGTCTCAATATCCGCACCTAAGGAATGAAAACAAATGTCCAGTCGTGTCAGTTTACTCAAAAACTTTGATTGGTTTCATTATTTACCACAGGTAAATTGTGGTTTCTGTTGCCCTCATCCTTGCTCGCAGCTAATCTGCTGTTATCCTGGTTGTTTTTCCATTTTAATAACTTTCTTTAGCTATCTGTGTGCCATTGCATGTTAAATGTTCCTTAAATCTCACCATTACTGCCCTATTTAATGAAATATTTCTGACAGCAAAGATGAGGACATTCTTAGAGGTTGGCTACCACGTAATTATTACCCCAAAAACTGAATTTACAGTAGGGGGGTACTTGCGTCAAAAAGAGGGAGATTTACCTGCAGGAAAGGGTCACTTATGCCTGACACATCATGCTCAGGAGAGTATCCAGACATTATTAGGTTCTTCAGGATTCTCACCAACTGTGGAACCAGCTACAAAAAGACCAACAACAGAGGAGAAAAGAAAAGGAGTCAATATTTTGTGTGCGTCCCATACATGTTCTACTTTTCAACATTTAAACAACATTGTACTTCATTAATGTTTAAGGTTAATCATTTCTCATTCACAGTGGGAGTGAAGTGAAAGGGATTCTTGTTTATTGAAGTATAGTAGTAGTCTATTTTGTTCTCTTTTTTGAGGTTATAAAATCAAAATCTTGATTGTACAAAAATATCGGGTTAGAACATTTGGATTTGAGAGAAAAAAATGTGCATATACACTTCTGTCATTTCTGAACATGGCTAAAATATACAGACAGGATTAGTGTTTCATACAATTTGCAAACACTACATAATTTCAATCTCTTTATGTTAAAACAGGTTATCAAAATTTTGCTTAAAGGAATACTCCAAAATTTTGGGAAACAGTTTGCCTGGACTTTTTTCAACCCTTTGCATCCAGTACAGTGACAGATCTAAAATGCATTTAGTCTAAATAACACAAAGACTAGTAGCAGGGAGCATATTCTTAAATGTAATACTGACTGTTGCATGTAAATAAATATGTTTGGAGTTGTTAAGGGGACTATTTTTTTCACTGTTGTTTTCAGCATGCTTCCAGTTTTTCTGTTATACCAGACTGAACACGCTCCAGACCAGATCACTTTACAGGACGCGCAGAAATGAAATCCATATATCTTCTCTGCTGTTGGATGTGATGACAAACAAGCATCCCCAAATGCTAGAGTGGGATTTTAAAAAGCAAAAAGAAAACTTCCCTTTCTTACATGATGTTCCAGAACTACTTCTGTCAAACTCTTAACTCTTTCTCAAGACCAAAAGCCACCTCTCCACAACTATATAGGACTGAGACAGTTATAAACTTCCCTTTTACAGTGACAGATACAATAAAATCATCTGCTCCTGGTGACAGCACCCGTGGCAATCATGTGAAAACACACCCACCTGAGTGCTTTTAAAAAGACGGTGATCAAATAAATTCCATATTAGGCAAATAATGACATTCAAAACAATAGTGATAAATGTGTCTGACAAATGGACCAAAAACTCTTTGAATATTCAAAACACTGACATAGTAATGATCACTGTACAAGTTAACGAAATTAAAATTCTAAATTAAAACACAACATGACATTACTCAACACAAATCTGGTTACATCTGAGGTGACTGAGAAGTGATTACTATTTACAGCATGCACCAGCTATGAGATCAGAATGTACTCTTACCTTCTCATTCTAACACAATGCAGGAATTGTAACAAAGACAAATGACAGAAAAAATATGAAGTAGATGTTAGGGAGGGGAAACTGGAAATCATTTACTTTCAGAGAGCTTAAAATAATGTTCAGATCATGAGCATGAGGAGTGGTGCTTCTGGCATAGTGTTATTACACCTAGAGAAGGAGAGGTACAGCAGCAGTTGAAATACAAGAGGAAAAGACAGTGGTAGGAGATAAAAGACCAAGACATACTGAATGCAGAGGTAACCTGTAGCGCAATCTAAACCTCAAACAGTTCAACATGTTTGCCTAGCTTAGCTATAACAAAAGAAAATGTGTACGCAAAGGGAGAATGAAATGTGACGTGAGCTTAAGACAAATGCATAAGTAAGTGCTGTAAGCTCAGTTAAAGAAGAGAATCTGTTTGTACCTTTCTGAAGTGGGCCAGCATGTCAGGACTTCTTTCACACATCTCAGTGAGGAGGACTACTGATGTGTGGAGAACACCTGAGGGAACAGGCAAAGTAAAAGTCATTTGCTTTGACTAAATACGTCGGCAACCGTTGTTATGCTCTCTGCATTACCTTTTTTTTTTTTTTTTTTTAAATTTTTTTTTTTAACCAGACAATTAGAACAAAAACAGCACTATGGTTGAAAAAATATTACATTGTAGGATGCCATTATTTTCAGTAACAATAATAAAATAAAAGTGTAGTTAGTAAAGGCTTATTACAGCTCAACACTACACAGCATACTAATTTTTGACTCACAAGGACAATTAAATCTTACATCACAATACTTTCACCTCTATCAAAATTTAAGCTGGTTAAAAGCAAAGTACAAATTGTTTTGAATTTTTAATGGTTCCTCTTGTTTTTTGGCAGCTGTAGGACTAGAAATATCCCAAGACTGAGAAGCTCACATATTTTTTTATCTGTCACATTCAAATGTGGTTTGAGGAGATACAGCCCTGCTCAAACACAAAAAAATGGACTCAAGACAAATTTGCGGGTTGAGCTACTTCAGCTAAATGACACGTTCACTCAAACTCTACAGATGAATCAAGTCTGAGTGTTTTGACACGTAAATGTGGCATTCACAAGGACACCTAAAAATTCTCTTCCTGTTTTCAACAGCTGTTGTAGCTAACAGCAACCACAGACCATGACGAGACATTAACCAAGATCCAGGAGTTGTGAGTTCTTGACTGACAAGTCAGATGAATACACAAAAATGTGACACATGATTGAAACTCTAAACTGATGTTTACAGCTGTAAACATGTTGTATTTATACATTCCTAAAACAAACGTTCAAAATCAAGAGCAAAACTGAAAGAACTTGTTTACATCATTGATTAGTTTGTGTGTTTGCAAGTGACAATACATTATACAAGATTGTGGTCTTGTTATGAATACTTCACGTTCGCATGTGCAAATTTAGCACTAGCTATTTGTGGCAAAGCACATCATCTTCTATTTATATATGCTTTGCCATGCAGGACAGATGATAATGATCTGTAAAAACAGCAACCAAATACATGCATTTTTAAACTTATCTGAAATAATCGCTGCTGCATTGCTGCACAATGCTGAGCAAGGTCAGGTTATTGAAGTACCGTTACAAAAAATCTTTTCCTTTGGCATATCTCCCATATGTGGAAGGGGGGGGGACACAAGCCCTAACGTTTATGACAGACTCATTAATTCCACTATCCTCCGCAAAGGACGAAACAGAAAGGACATCAGCTGTCCAGCTGTTCTGAGCAAAGCTCTGAGTGACAGGAAATAGAACGAAGTCTGCCTTTGTGTAGGACATCCACATTTCCCCATGAGCCAGCAACTGTGTCCTGACAACTATTTACACTTACCATGGTTCTTCTCGCTCAGCAGGTTTTTTGTGGCTGGAAGGAACATTTCCATGAGTTCTGGGACCTTCCTGATGACATGAACTGCACACAATGCTGCCTGTCGACAAATATTTAAATAAGACAATGTTCAACCTTTAATACAATATCTAGTTTCTGAGAGTTTAGTGTAACTTCAGCACACATGCTGATTCTTCATCCCTAATAGTTAAACACACAATTATTCATATAAACAAGACAACAGTGCAGCTTACTTTTTTCCTTAAATAGGAGTTGGATGTTTTGAGCAGCTTCTCTACCTCTCCTGCCAGATCACGACACATTTCTGAGGATCCCATGCAGCCTAAAGTGCACAAGGCCAGGCCCTGGACATATTGTGTGCTGTGATTCAAATCACTGGTGTGGGAGAAAAAGTAAAATAAGCCATGGAAACACAGCAGTACACACACAAGAATAATTTTTGAAAGCTAAAATCTAAGGACGACATTAAGATAAATTATTAAGAAGGAGGATTTGGCAAGAAACATGCAGAACATCTATAGTAAAGGAGAACAAATGGCTTGGATAAAGGGTTCAGTAGCAGGTAGGTGTTGGGGTTGTGTCCTAACTAGCATACTTAAACACAGGTCTCAATCAAGCACTAATCACATCTCACAAGTAACATCTTACAAGCTGATTGTCAAATATATTAACCTCAGAATGTGATTTCCACTTACTTCTTAATGCAATTTGTCATTAGTAGGTGGACATCCTGCCTCTCGTCCAACAGCAACATAGCTCCCAAATAACCTATTCGTTTGTCAGTGAACTTCTGGGATGCAATCAGCTTCAGACACTCCAGCTAAAAAAAACAAGTCATTGTGTTAGGAAACAATCCAACTTTGTGAGAATATAACCACTGGAAATGTAAAAACCTTTTGCATTTCCACTCATTATCCCGGTATCACTGAACATACCTGCCCAAAGTGTGCCGGGTAGCCCAACATGTGCATATAAAGTAGCTTGGCCACATTTCTGCACCGGTATGTATTGTCTTCCTCTCTAAAGGACGAGCGGATAGCAGCACACTCTTTCTGGATCATCTCACGCTCCTCTGCCTGGGTTCGTGCTGTCCGGATAGTCCGGATCAGCTCCCGCAGTCTGATCGGAGCTGGCATTCTCTGGAAAACATAAAAGGAAAGAAACAGGTTAGCAACCACTGCTTTGAGGTTGGTACAAGACTAAGTCACACCAAAGCAGGAAAGCTGCTCTTTTAATGAAGAAAATTTGATCAAAATAAAACTCTTCATGCTACTAGATTGTGTATCACTTAATCAAAAGTCTTCCTTCATAAAAGGAAATAGTAGGTGCAAAAGTAGGTTTTACAATTACCAAGTAACAGAAGTATATTTAACCACATTTTCTGAATTTAGTCTTTAACTGGATTCCTTCAAATAACCAGGTTTCTTGTATGCTGAAACACTGTGCATAGATTTAAACCAGGGTAAGTGAAGAAAAAATAAGTATTTTTGTGTTTTACAGTTAGCAGACCAAATTCAAAAATAAAATTTGAAAATGATGGAGATTTTACTTGGAAGCAGATATGACAATCCCCTCAAGAACTGCATTTTTTAATAGAATTAAAAGTGCAGAGGCAAAGGAGAATAGCAGGTGAAATTCAATTCCCTCACAGAGAAGCTTCTGAGAGCACACACGCTTAAAGCCAGGGGAAGAGGTTTAAATATTTATAAGAAGTACATGCTTAGTTGTGGGAATGAATTCTCATGTGTTTTTATGTACCAATTACAATTTACAAAAAACAGATCCAACAGCTACAAAGCTTGATTCTTCAAAGCAATGAACATAGGCAAGACAGCAGAAAGAAAAAGCTCTTCTATCACGCAGTTGTAATGATCTCTGAAAAGAAGCTCACATCTCACAGAATCTAAGATGAACAAACTCTTCAATAATGCAGGACAAGGTGTTTAAATCTAACTATGAAATATTACAAGAAAAATATATTACAGTGCAGAAGGATATTTTTATATTATCAAAAAAGAAATTGAATTTATTAGGGACGTTTGAATATGTTGTGAAATCTCTTGTGAGCCAGTCCACTCTCTAACAGCTTGTAGAGTATCGAGAATTAACAGATTTTCAGATGACTTCTGTTATGAATTGGCGCTATATAAATAAAACTGAACTGAAATCCAATTCATGATCACCATGGCAAAAAATGCTCTGAAAGAGGCAAGAAATGTGGGAGCAAATCGGTTCAGTTCGTTTAATATGCAAGGCTGCATTCGTCTGGCTGTAAACGCAGATTTTAGGGTTGAAAGTTGTATTCTGACCAAATAAATGAATTGAACACTAATTTTCATTCATTTTGGAAAATGCATCCCATTTAGAATTTTTCTTTACTTAGGAAATTTAGGCAAAATGTTCATAAATATTACAGTAAAAGCTGGCATACAATTTCTTAAGTGTTTTACTTACAGTCATCCTAATTCAGCTGTAAAATGAAATGGCAAAGTTATCTGTGGTGGCTCTTAGGAAATGTACATTTTGTCTCCCATTTCATGGAAGTCTTTTATCTAGTAGTATGCAGTACATAATTAAGTTGTTACAGCAACAGAAACGATGGTAATTACTTGTCGCACAAATCCATTTCTCCATCTAACTACCTACTGCTGAAGTGGATGTTTGGTAGCCATGAACACAATGGACTTTGACAGACGAGACCGAGTAGAGACCCTAAAAAATTATAATGTGATTAACAAGTGGATGGCACTGCTTCACAACCTTTCTCACATATAATGTAATTCTTCTACATGTAAAACTGCATCAATTAGTATTTTGTAAAAGCAAGTCTACAACCTTAACAGAGTTGCATCCAATGATAGAAGTTTGTCCTTGGTTGAATGATACTTAATGATCATACAATATGTCACACAACCTGACACGTTTTGCTTTTTTCAATACACAGTTTTTACATTACTAAAAAAGGAGCTGTGAGTTTTCAGACAGGCTACCCTAACAATGCATTTTCATCTTCATTTAGTAGTCAAGTGAGAATTTATCCCTCTGGCTGGATCGTTGTCATGCAAAGCATCCAAGGAATACTTTGAAAAGAGGGATTAGAAGTTTTCTATTAGCCCACTGAGTTTCTCCCTTATGGTTTTCAAAGGCACATACAGACGACACTACAAGCAAAGTAGTACCAAAAATAGATTTATCTTGTAGCTCTGGTAAACTGTTACGTGCGTAAGCAATAGTTTTATCCAGTAATGTTACAGCTATTGTTCTCACTACAGCCCTGCCATTAGACTTATGTAAATCTTACTAGGTCATGAGCTGGCTAACTGCCACAGAGCCTTGCATGGAAAATCAACTCTGGCTCCTATTCCCACATGGCACATTCTCTGAAAGTTTCCTGAACATCTATAGATTAAGATAATTGCAAGAAATAAGCTTTAAATGAACTTAACATCAACTAGAAATAAGTCTTAACATACACAGTTACCTTTGACTTGCAATATTTTTATCTGAATGACCAAACAGAGAGAGAGAGAAAAAAACACTCCCTGCCATTTCATCACCAACTATCACTGAGGAGATTAAAAGAAAATCTTTCAAATTATGCCAGTCGGTTGAGTGAAATAAGTATCCAGACACAGCAAGAATGAGGACATCCTTTGTTGAATAAGCTGTTTGTAGAGAATCTAAGAATTCATTGTGATCAAAGAAAAATGTGGTGGGTGGTCAAGCAAGGCCAAGCTTTAATAAAGGCAGAGATCTACTGTCTGCCTTAACACCATTTAAATTACCTGAGCTGAAAGGGCCTAGTGTTGGGCTCCGTAAATCATAGCTCCTGTGTCTTGCTGTGTTTAAAATCAAATGTGTACACATTAAAGAAACTAAATCCAGCCTCTGCTGAGAGCCGATTAAATTATAGTTCCTCATTCTTGCAATTGCAACACAACAGCACATTCTTCTACAATTAAAGCACAACATATTCTTTATTGTCCAAACCTTTCATCATGCTTTATTGCCATTTCTGGCAAGTAAAAGTGTGTATTTAGATTAAAAATTCTAAAACATAATAGATGGATGAGAAAGAAACTAGTGTGGGGGAGATGTGAACTTATTCAATAGGTCAGCTGAATTTGGATTATTTTACAGATAAAAAATATTTCTTTACACATACTACAGATTAAGGTGGTGATCGCACAGAACAAACACTGCAAAATTATGTCGAAAAAAAATGACTCAGTGTATCAGGGCTTATCTGACCCGTATGTGACAAACGGTACAGGTCTACACCCTGCAACAAAAGTAAGTTGAACTCATCGCAGGTGCACTTTTCAATAATAAAATAATAATTCTGAGACCAATTCATCTCTATTTAGCATCTCTGAATAACCACCCTCTTAAATAGTAAATTTCTCCAAACCTGACTATCATTATGGGTCGTACGGCAACCATATAAAAGCTAAGTGGACAACACATAACTATCACCAACAAATAATCAGGAATAATGCAAAGCAAAGTTAGCCCATCAACCCATCCTGACACACATGCAGTGTATCATCCATAGGCATATTCTGCATGTCCTGTGAAATGTTCACAATAAGCGTTTCCTCTCATGAGATTTGGGGAGCCAGCCTACATTAGCTTTCAGAGCCTAACAACCAGCAACAAGTAAAAAGCATGCCACACCTCTTATGTACCACAGGGAGCAGTCAACCTGTTGACTCTGAGACATCACACTCAAAGTATCTAGAGACAGAGCACCATTTTAAATGGTTTCCATCAGATTGCTAATTGCTATGAGGTCTGAATAATTAGGAACTGAAACCCTGATTGTAACATCTACTGCTATGCTCTTTGTTGGATAAGAGTTGCACAGTTAAACTAGACAAAAAGATCATCAGGCAGCTCGACAATGAAACACGTATAGAACATGTACAGGTACTACAAAAATTACAATACATGTTGTCACATTAATTTCTCTATGCCCTCGGTTATGCACTTAAATGTTATAAATGAAACGTTGTCAGAGCAAACAACCTATTCTTCATTTTATTACCAAATCAAAGTGATCACCTCTGTATAGCTACAACCTGTTGATAACATCACATTAAAACGCAACACTAAAGTGCACACGCATAACAATAAAGAGTAGACATGAGTAAAGATGACATCTAACCAGCATTGTGTCTGCTTTTACATTCACACCCTACCTCCCACATGCACATTCAAATGTTGAGTTCTGCACTTCAGTAGAGGATATGAAATGTATTTGATAGTAAAAATATTTTGGCCGGCATTTCACATGTATGTCCCCAAACCTTTATGGTTCTTCAGATTTCAGGTTTTTCTGCTTTTCAAACATGTTTGTGGAGCACAAGCCGATTTAGAAGTCTGCCAGACTGTTACAGTTATGATTTGAACTTAGCTAGCTTGTAAGTTTAACACTGTTTGCAGACACTGGGGTCTACTACCACATGCCAGTTCTCAGTCTGTTGAAAGACACAGTTGAATGCATGTCAAATTACTCCAAGTTTATGTTGAAAGTCTGGTGGTCAGTAGAGCTATTGCTGAGCAATTGCCATCTCTGAGCTAAATTTTAACTGTAGAGGTGCTCCAACTATTGAACAGATCTCCAGCCAACAACACATGGAGCCATAACGAAGGTCCGATGAAGAACTTGCTGTGTAAAGACAGGTTTTTTTTCTGTCAGTTACCCTAAACAGTCAGTCATTTGGCTTTGTCAGGTCGAAAATCAGTCAGCAGAAAAACCTCGCAAAGAAACCAATACCACTGCTGAAAAAAACAACTAATGTTGACTCCTACAATACTTTCTCCCCCCACTGATTTTGTGGGGCTGCTGTTACTGTGACGAAGAAAAACAAATAAAAAACCTGGGAGACCAGTTACTGTTCAAGTCACATGTGTTACCAGGACAGCTGCACTACTCAGTCTACACTACAGTCTTCATATATTAACATTTTTTAAATTGCTAAGATGAAACCTGGAAGTCTTTCACCTTACACTGTGTGGGACACTGATATGTACACACAATGCCTGGTATGAATTTGTATCAATATAATGTGACTGATAACTGCTAAGACTGTATATAATATACCTAGTGAAGTATATTTCCTGCCACAAAGACGCCATGTAACAGTCAGCAGAGGTAGAGGTTAAGTGGTTTTAATTAAGGTCATAGCTGTCTTGTTTCAGGCATAATATTATGCAGTTGTTCCAATGCAGTAAGAAGCGAAAAGAGCTTAATTCACCTGCACCAAGCAGCACCTGCTCTTGTAGAAAGTGTGTTAGACTTAACGCACAGTGAATGACTTTGGCATTGAAAAACGAATCTAACAAATATGTGCAGGAATCACCAGTACTGTACGTCACCCTTGTTTGTTCACTTCCTACTTACAGTTGACTTCCTTGAGGTTAACCTGTTAATCGTTTTATGAAAAGGACTGACACACAGATGACGACTACGCAATGTTAAAATGCTGTTTCTGAGTGTTACGTTTTTCATTCAGGCGTTGTCAACAGCAAGTAACTATCTTGGGAAACGATGGCAAAATCGAGTCCACGTCCTCAGCACACTAAGCTAGCCAGCGTTAGCTTCCTGAGTATCCAAATGCAACACTGACTTATGGGTGAAATGTTTACAATTTGTCAAATGTTAGGGAAGTCTAATTTTCTTACTAAGCTCACAGCCAAACGGCATATGCTTGACGTTACTTACAAACTGAAAATCACACCTATCAAACACCAGCTAACTACGAGCTAAAACACAGGTATCTAGAAAGAAAGGGCAAGATATTGGGTTGACACGATAGCAGTAGCTTCACCTTGGTTGACATTATTTCGCTAAATTTAAGTTTACATCTGTACCATTATACAGTATTGTCGAAATGAAACCAGAGGCCATTACACCTGACTCTGATCGCCGATTGATCAGGACATGATGCAGTTTAGGCCTTCTTGAAGCATTTGGATTATCAAGCTAGCGAGTCCTCTGTGGCGTTAGCTAGCCACCTGACCAATCGTTTGTTTCTGTATTGCCTAATCCGAATACTACCTGAATTAAAGGCAAATGCGTATTATGTAAGATAGCTAGAAAGAGATAAAATGTATTTTCTCTATTACGTGTTGTCACGATGATTAGGACTTTGTGGACAACCACACAACATACATTGCTACAGAGCTTCACATCCCTAGCCCCAGCAGGTAGTTAGCAAGGCTACAGCTATGAGGCAAGCTAACTATGCTAGCTAAGTTAGCTGCTGACAGGCACAACCCCGGTGCACTGAGGGCTGCGACTTCCTATGCAGCGCCACAGTGAGAGTTGTCAACGTAGATACAATCAAAGCACGGACCATTACTCACACGTAAAGCTATTTTCACACATTTCTGCCGACACACGATTCGTAGAATGTACTTACTAGCCGTAATGATGCCAGAAAATAACTGGAATCGTCTCTATTAGCAATGGAGGGAGGAACACACTAGACATGCAAAATGGTGGCTACTCCAGCCTCAGCACATCTACCGCAGGCGGAGGGTTACACTGACATCTCCCAGAGGTTTGAGAAAGAAGCGCAAGTTTATCATTAGCGTACAGTAACGTTAGCTCCGCTAGAGGACTTCATCACTGTCTGTTCCTCTGCCCGAGACTCCCACCTGATATGCCCGTGTTCACTGGACACCATGGGTAATAGTTGAATTATGTCTTCACTATCACCAGCGACGTAGCTAGGGGACTGTATTATAGTCTGTTTACTAACTGCCGTCTTGCTAGTGAGTTTATTCGCTTCCGTCGTTCTCGCATTAACCATAAAGGGCTAACGTTAGGTTTTTAACGTTAGCCAGCTAGCTAAGCTTATCTCATTGATCTAACTGCCTGAAATGGTTGCGCGTAACTTGGCTTTCATTTGGCGTATTATCGTATGTAATGTGTTTTTTGTTCAATAAATGTTAATTTCATGTCGCGACGAGATTATTTTGTTGAGATGGCATATTTTCGCTTAACCTTGCGGAAGAGTACATTTTTACCCCAGTCAATGCCGTGCTGCGGTCAGTTTACTCGTGGCAGTCAGTGATGACGACTACATGCAATGTTATGACATTAGCAGTCCGCTGGCTTGTAGCGCCACCTGCTGTTGTTAATATGCTGTCCAGTACATCACTTTGTAGGCTGGGCTTGATTGATGGTTTATTAACTATTAGATAAGGCAGGTTTGATTTTAAGTCTGAGTAAGCAACCTTGTAAAATGTTCTTGGACACAGAGCTTTACAGTTGCAGCTTAGGAACGGCTCTCTCAATGAAATGTTTCCCCTCCATTCACATTTGAAAGAAAATCTCAAGAGGTGCATGTTTTCAATGGCTTTTGATTGCTCTTAATGTTCTTCGTGTTTTGGAAATTGTCCTTGCAAGTTACTATACTGTTTTGCCTTTTATATTAGTTTCACTCTGTTTTACAAATTGATTTTACAAGTCTTTATCCTGTCCTGTTTTTTTTTTTTTTTTTTTTTAAAAACAACATATTTTCATTGCTGCTTGTCTGAAAACATGCACAGCACTTTGGATAACTCCAGTTTTTATATAAATAAACTTGATTTGATTGTATTCAGGTTAGTAATGTGATCGGATCTTGCTCACTTTGGGACAGCATTCAAATTCACGCTGCTAGGAGTAGCAGGAGACCGATTACTCATGCTTCCAGCAACATTAAACCAAAACGTATGACCTGTATCAGTGGTACTCCCCTGCTTTGTTGAGTATAAATACATTTTGGCAGTGCCAGTAAACACTGAACGATTTCCTGGACTGATAAAGTAGGTGCAACAGTATTTGTTTTAGCGACAGCAGCTGGACTAATGTTAACTACACTAAATAAGTCACTATATGAGGTAAATAATTATTTTAAATAAAACCATTGTGCTTTCAAGTCCACTGTGAGGATCCCACTGTGGGGTTGTCAAGGTTTTAGATCTTGAAAACTGCAGTTCTTTTGTTGAAGTAAAATAGGACAGATGTTTCGTTTGTTAGTTGTGTCCAACACATTTAGTTTAATGTAACTTATTTCTGTAAATGCAGCAATGAAAGGAATTGTACTGCTATTTTCTGTGTTTATTACTTTGGATTTTGTTCCATAGACAGTTGGAAGCTCAGCAACTTTAAATTGTGATTTTGTGTTCCTGAATTTATAGTTCAAGTAATTTGGTGTTGGCTTTGTCTGTTATTCTGATTCCTCATGTATCTGACTGAGGTTTTGCAGTATATATGAGGCTATATCTGTGGCAGAAAATGATTTTATTAACCTGAACAAAAACATCTATTGTATTTAACCTATTGTAGTGATTAATCATAATGATTACTTGTTAATATGATAGACTATCGAATAAGGAAATTGTTTAAAATTGGCAACCCTGTTAGCTCATTGCAGATACCGTAGTATCTGAATATGTATTTTATGAATGTTATTATCATTGTGTCAATGCATGGATTGTCCACCAGAGAGCAGTAACAAGTATAACTTCATCACAATTAATTAACAACCAAATTAAGGTACCATTATCAAAGTTCTTTGTGTTGTTATCAGATATAATAATCAATATTTTTTCATTTAAGATAGAAGTCATCAACATTTTCTCCTTTCTCTAATGTAGAAGATAAATGGGTTTTTGAGGCTATGGTGTACAATTCCCTGCTATATTTTATGTTTATAGGTTTGTCCGATGGCAAGACATTCTTAAAAGTTTGGCTTTTAATAGACAAATAGTGCAGGAAATTCATTTTATTCAATTGATAAGACAAAACAATCTCTCCTCATGGTCCTCTACAATACATTCATTCATTTAATACAAAATATAACTCTAAACACAGCAAACAACAAACTCGATCCATTTTTTTTAACAAAGAGAAATTAGTATTCGTTATTCCAACACACAGCATCTCTACAACAGAATGGGCATCATCGAATAGCCAAATATGCACTACAATAGAAGATAATAGGCAGATGGAGAGTAGGGTCGGAAACCAGAAAACAATAGTGAGTCACACATTACTTAATGAGATTTTTGATGCTGCTTGTGAAATGTAGTGCTGCTCTTCCTAGGGGGTTTGGTAAAGTTGGTAGACATTTCGGGGGACAAAATCATTTCATGGAACATTCATACAAAACGTCCATCCATAGCATCGTATTGTCTGTTATACCAAGCTGTCTGAAACGATTTCTTAGATGACAAATGGTTGAGCTGTGGACATTCAAGTGTTCTGGCTGCGGCTCTAACCAACATGCAAACATCCAGCATGGCAACAGCCTGTTCTTGTCTTTCTCTTGTCATCTGTGGCGTTGTGTCATTTGAATAAAGCTGTGTTTGAAGATGGCCTTTTACAGTGACTCGTCTAAGGAGTGTGTCTGTGCTGGTCACAGTATCTGATCGTTGTCTTTTAAAGCCACACGTCGCTATTGTGCAGATTGAAAATGTTTCAGCAGTTGAGCAGCTCAAAAATATTTGCTGCATAATTGGCAAAATTAAGCCATTTTTTAACAACAGCACTAGAAATGAGATCTTTATCTTTTTGTGTAACAAAACAAAAAACACCATTCTCATTCTGTGTTTATCTTTTTGGTCAGTGAGTTTTATTTAAAACATCAAAGGACACACAGATGCACAACCATCATCTACAGACGAATAAAAAGAGGAAGAATCTATGGCTATATAGAAAAAATATAGGAAATAACAGTGAGACAAATAAGTAAAATACTAGCAACAGTTTTAAAATAGAAATGAATTACACCTTCTTAAGGAGTTTTGAATGATATTTCTTAGTTTTTATCCGTGATTAAGTTAGTTTAGTGGTCATGGAGATGGATGTATGGACATGCAGCCCTCAACATTAGTGTTGGGTTATTGGTGTTAGGTTTTCCACTTTAAGGACTTATTAAGGTTAAACATTAGGGGTTATTACTGACCTTGAAAATACTACTAGGACTTACTATCTTATTACCTGTATCTACTTAATATTTAATATGTTTTAAAATGTTTTTTTGGAATGAATTGAGATCATTTTCTACACTAAAAGTATATTTTCAGTTCATCTTAAAAGCTGAGCAAAGTACATATATTTTTACTTATATTAGTTTTATATTTAGACAAATTTTCTATATTATGACTTGCGTCCTGGTGTTGAATTTGTGACGACTCTTTACAGGGTTTCCAACATGTTTTTGTATTTGTTCGTTTTTTCTCCTACACGACCTGAACGCAGCGCAGTATCTTCAGTATGAACTCCCCGTCGTCCCTGCACATCCCACAATGCTGTGCGGCGAAGCCTCGCTGCCTTTACGTTAGAGATCAGCTGAGCCCGTTCATCGCTGCAGTCACAGAGCGCACTGCTGCCAGCGGCTCGGGATCGGAGCGGCTCGGCGCTGCTCGGCATCTCTCTGCTCGGGTTCGGACATCATCTTAAACCCCCCCTGATCGGCAGGAGAAGGGGCTTTTTACAACCCCTGCAAGAATGTGACTCTTATTTCTACCCGTTTTTGATTCTTATTTTTTTTTTTACCTCGGTAAATGGCTCGGTAAATTGCGGATCGAGTAGACGTTTTGATCACATTGTTTTTCTATTATTTCGTTCATCATCTGTGCCCCTCAGTGCGGAATACACCTGGACTGGTTTCAGGGTAACCGACTGGGGCTGGGAGATTCCTCTTTTTTTTTTTTTTTTTTTAACCGGGAGTGGGCAATAATATGTCCAGGCGAAAACAGACCAACCCCTTCAAAGTTGACTGTAGGTATTCCAGGTATTGTCTATTACTATTTCACGAGTTATTTATCCATGTCACGTCCATTTTTCATGTCTACTCTGGTTGGTTGACAGGGATATGTTGCTTTCCTTTGCATTAGTTGGTTTCTGCTTCTTGTAATTCATTTAAAATAATGCATCTTCATGCCATCACGTGTGTGTTTTGTTAGAAAATGACATTTAATCAGACATTTTTAGGTTTGGGTTTGCATAAAACAGTTTTCTTGGCAGTGCGGTGTTTGAGATCTCATTTTCACTTTGTTATGTGTGAGCACTTCAGTGACTGATCAGGCGCCTTTTTAATCATCGCTTTGAGGAGTTATGTGGCCTTAGTTACACATGTATGAACACATAAAAGAGACAGAAATATAGTGGAATAGTAAATCAAAACAAACACGTGGAAAATACAATCCATGAAAAGGAAAATGCTAAGTAACTGAATGATACAGGTAATAACTGAATGAGCACACCTCTGGCTACTGACTTTGACAAACAGCATGACTTGTATGCTGTTGGGGTCTAATGGAGCTCATCACTTTAATCTCCTCTCCACTCATGTTAATATCTCTGCTTTCAAACTGATAAATGTGTGTGCAGACTTTTCGAAGAAGCCAATGTGATGTGATAGCATCTTGCATCAGAACTTGTGGCTAACCATCTTCCTGGCTTGTGTTCGGAGATGTTATCTCTGTCGATTAGTTTAAGAGAAATACTTCTTAGTCATTGAAAAGAAACAGGCTTAAGAGTCTCATCACAACTAGCGCATTGATAAACTGCGACCAGAGGGAACAAGCGTTTCAACTTTTAGATGCCGTGGATCTGTATGCTGTTGATTTGGTTTGCTGTGACGTCTCAGTTTTAGTTCAGGATTGCAGGAAAAAGCAGTACAAACCAGCAAAACTAATGGAAGCCCTAACTTTATAAAAATAAATGTGCTGTTGCCTTGTGCTTTATCGGTGTTTCTGTCATTCTTCCTTTATGGAATGAGACTTCCACAGCTGCGCGGACTCTATCATACATATTTCTGACATGGATTAACTTCTAGCGTTTCTGAGTGGCTTATTGGCCTTGAGCAGCTTTTTATCATATGCAGGGCTTTCCTGCACACTGTCAGCAGCACTTTACTACTGTAATGTATGTAGTGTAGTAGAGCTGAAATGATTGGCTAATCAATTAATTGTCAACAATTTTGATAATGATGTGATTAATACATGCCCTTTTTGAAGCAAAAGCAGGTTTTTTTTAAAGCAGCAACACAATCTGAGCCGACAGACATCTGGTTTCTGCTGCTTAAATGTGAGGGTTTGTTGCATGTCTCCGTTTGACTTATTTTTAAACTGATATTTTAGATGTCTGGACTTTTCTTTAAACAAGCTCTTTAAAGATGGGACCTTGAGATCGAAGACATTTTCGCTGACAGTTTTTTGTCTTTATATAAGCCAAAATGTTTCTCTATCACTGACAAATAGTCTCAGATTTTTCCGAAGCAAATTCATTTTAATTGAAACACAGATCAGAAATTCTAGGGAGACCCCTGATGTAGATTTAAGATTGGTGTCGCTTGACTTCTGGCCTCCTGTCAGAATCCCCTTGTTGCTGGACAGCATGCTGACCTCTTATCTTAGACAAGTTTCTCTCCACTGAAGGGGATTTTCCAGTGTAATCTACTGAAGTAATGCATGCTGCAGCCGTCTTTTCTAAACATAGTTTAAACAGCCTTAGAAATATATCTCGCACTTGTGACAGCAGTAATCCCTGTGAGCTAATAAGCTCACACCTACAAGAGTCCAGAGTGGGAGCTGAAAACCCTCAGGAGGCTGGAATACAATGTCATATTGACATAGGTTAGTGCACTTCATGCTGGGACAAATGTCATAACATTTTTTTTTCAGACTCGCCTCCCGCTGTGTCACTGGAGTGTGAGTTCAGGCACTGGGTTTTTGTACGCTGACTTTCCCTCAGCTTTGCCTTGATTGTTTTACCTGTCTCTTCTTGTGAGGTATGAATTGCATGCACTGAGCTGTCCCCCCCTGAGAGGGTCAGACAGACAGACAGACTGACAGACCAGACAGGCAGGGAGACAGTCTGACAGGCAGGCAGGCTGACACACACACACACACACACACACACACACACACACACACACACACACACACACACACACACACACACACACACACACACACACAGGGAATTCCAGACAATGATACAACAGTGCTGTCTAGCAATTTATTGTTCTTCCTCGATTTAATGTACAACAACACCCAGAAGAACTGCATTGTATGAGAAGTAACTATGACTGAAGGTGGTGCGTCCTTTCTCCAGCACAAGGCTGCGTTGTTCAAGTGACACATTAACTTTTTTAACATTATATCAGGATGTCTTGCTGTGGTTTCAAAATTGCTTTGGACATAAAAGCATACGCTCAGAAAAATCTTAACTGTTAACTGAATTAAATTATGACAAACAGCACCTTATTTCAGAATGTTTCATATTTTTGGATGTTTAGGGTTAGGGTATATATATACTTTTTTTTTCTACATATATTCAGTGTCAACAGTACAGATATAAATGAATGTCCTCACACTATGTTTTCTGTCAAATATTTGAACCAAAAGTATGAAGTTTTCCCTCACATGTTCTCTTCAGTCCAAATGTTTGCCGATTATATGTAAATATCTTGTGATTTCATGGTAACAGAGTAGTCCTGTGGGCAGATCAAAATCCCTGTGTAATTATTACTTTTTGTTGTGTTTGTCGGGGAGACTTTAGGTTAACGGCAGGCTAACGAACCAGGGAAAATCTTCCTCAAGACAAAATGTTTAATCGCTTCATCACTTCTGCAATATTAAGTCACCGGTTAATCAGAGTGAGAATTGATCAGATGTCTGGCCTGCCATCCACACTCTCCTGTGTGAGCGTGGATGGAAGACAGGGGCCCCATCACTTCCTGCAGATTCAGACGGTGTTGTGTGTCTGCATGTGTATGTGTGTGTTTTGGAGAGGGACGGCGGCTGAAAAGGAGAAGGAGGGGCCTTTGAATTCAACAGGACCCCCATTGCTTGGTGTTTGAGTAGAGTTTTGGCATTCTATCTTTTGTCTGTTTTGTTTTGCGCGCTACCCCCCTACTCCACCACCCTGCCACTCCCCCCTCCAGCACACCACCCCTTCTCTCTCTCTCTCTCTCTCTCTCTCTCTCTCTCTCTCCACTCTCCCTCTCTTCTGTGTGTCTGTTGGCTGATGAGTTTGTCTCTTTGTCTGGATTCAGTCAGACACTGCGTCACCTCCTGCCTACAGACACACAGACTCAGAGATAACATCACAGTGGCAGAGACTGAGGGAGTGGGGAGGGAGGGAGCAAGGAGAGACAGATGTACAGACAGAGCCTTAGCAGTAGGGGGATGGGTATCTCTCACACATCAATCACTGGCTATGTGCCGAGGAGCCAGCTTGTTGTAGTAGTTCATAGTTCAATACTCAGACCCACTCTACCACTGCTAATGAATGCTTGGATTTCTATGGGAAAAGTGCCCAAACTGCATTCACTTACCAACTTCTCACAAGTAGTCCAATAGCAAAATGACAAACCTCAAGATTGTACTTCTGTCAGCCTCAGACACAGGGAGTGAGAGAGAGTGCGCAATACCTTTAGGATTGTGATGAAGGCTGTAATTACTTCTGTCAGTCTCAGGTAACTGTAGTCAGGATCTCTCTCCTATCTCTGATCTGTGTTAATGGAGCCAGGGCACACAAGGGATGAAAATTGGATTTTAAGCTATCATTAATTTTAGCTACCTAAAGTGGGATGTTCTTGTGTGTGGATGCCAGAGGAGCTTTCAACAAAACTGTCTCCAATGGAACAGTGTTGGCAGTTAAATGCACGTTTGCAGGGTCAAGTGTAATAATAACAGAAGTGATGGGATTGAACCTCATCCTGCAAGTGAAAAAGGGCTACCATGTGACAAAGAGTGGCATCACAGGGAGATAAATGAGACACATATGGGCTGTCATGGTATGAAGCTCCATCCTCCCCCTCAGAGCTGATGGTATAGATATGGAAGTAGTCAGAGCTACATCTAAGCAGGGAGGACAGGGGGAGAGCCAGGCTGTTCACTGTGTGGGTGGTGCTGAGAGAGAGAGAAATGCAGCGAGTAGCTAAGCAGTTAGCTAGAGGAAAAGAAGTGCAGGCTGCTTCCCCCATGGGACTGCAGCATGGCTGGCGGAACAGCTAACATGTATTTGCGAGTGTATATGTGTGTGAAAAAATGGGGGTTGGGATGCAAATGAAGTTAATGTGCATGCATATATGTCAGTGGGCTCGCCTTGCTGTCTGTCTTAGCATGCATAATGTTTCAGTGGTTCATATGAACCCAGCCTAGTCTGCAAAGAAGTTCTTCAGCATCCACATCTTGTCCCCAAAGTCTTGAGAAAAATGTAGAATTGTATCAATAATTTACTGTCTGGGGCTGCATTCCGTTTTGTAGACTGTGTTGCTGTGATCACAGGTTTCACTTTGTCAGCATATCGTATTGCTGTATTACTTTTAACCATTTTGTCCTTAATCAGCTAACAACATGTTCTCAGTTCAGAAGCCCTGGATGTTTATGATGTCCTCCTAAAAGTATGGACAATATAAGAACCCACATCTATAGGTGAACGCACTAGTATTGAAAAATTCATACCTTCTAGTGGTACGCTGTAACAGCAGATGCTGTTTCTATGTTGCTATGGAGATAAAGCACTCATATGCTGGATATAAACTCAGGGTAAAAAGGTGACTTCTGTGCTAAAACAGACTTCATTTATTGGCATGCTCAGCTCCATATTAAATAATATGAATCAACTTATTTTAAAAATCTTGTTATATGTGAAATCAGCTCCTCAGAAGGTCCTGCCACCATGGTGGACAGTCACAGAGGCATCTGTCTGCCTGTATGTTCTGCCTGCATTGTTTATGGTATGCAGGAAATTGTGCATTGTCACACAATAACTGTCTTCTAAATTGTGAAGCTTGATAGGTTTGGTCTTCCATCCCTGTGCTCCAGACATTTGCAGCTGAAAAAAAGTATTTCCAGTTCATCTGCTTTCAGTTTCTGTTCTTTAAATTCTGAACTTGATTCTTTCATTCAATGTCCTTCACCGTCTTTTTAAAGAGACTGATTAACAGTGTAAATGGTAATATAACATCTGTGAGGATAGAGGGCTTTATCACGTGATACATAATGTTATTATATTCTTTATCTCTTGTGTTAAGCTTTTATTTCCCTGTAGGTTTAGCATACACAAAGCAACACTTAGGCTAGTATAAGAGGTGAGGAGACTCTTGTTACGAGCATAATAGGTGTCCCTGAAAGAACTCCTCACTTTTTGTCTCCAGTCAGCCCATTGTGCTCACTAGAAGCATGTATCTTACTGACTGCTGTTTTCTTTTTTCTTCCAGGGCCATTCCACACTTCAGGCATCGCAGGACTACAACATACTATTAACATGGATGGCAGGGACGAATTCACCGAAGACAGTGAATGCTGCAGCAACAACTCCCAGGAAATCCAAGGGCAGGATAGCCTCTCAGGTACAGGATGGAGGGACGGGACAGGAAAGGACTGATGGACTCTGTAGGAACGTCCTCGGACTGACGGGTGTTAGTGAGAGTAAGCCCTGCTCTGTGCTCTGTTGTCTGTCTGTATTGATAGGGCTGTGTTTGCCTCCATAGAAGACAGCGATAGCGACCCTGACAACCACGGTGAAGACTCGTCCTCCAACACCTCTGCCGACGACCACATGACCACCAAGAGAACGCAGTGCCGCCTACAAGGAGCGGGAGTCAAAGAGGTGAGAGGGCCACTACCCACATCAAACAGACAAATGTCCTGGAGTAAGAGAAGCCACTTTGACCTCTGTTTTTTATGATTCTAACGCACCATTTTGCTCTCGTGTTCTTAATGGTATTGTTTTTTTTTTTTGTTTTTTTTTAAATACTGAAAATTTTGCCTCGTCTTGGATTAGTTCAGATGCTGCCTATATGATACAATATAGGACATAAAGGATTTCCCATGTACCTAATTATAAGTCACCTGTTTTATTTCAAGATACGTGGTTTATAAATAAGGTGGTTCTTGTAGCAACATTTGTGTGGGCTGTGAAAGTGATAAAGTTCATATCCGGGATTTTTTTTTTGGTTCAGCTCTCATCCATATGAATCAGCAGTTAATGCGAATGCTAGTTTTAATCTAGATGTCCATGCTGCATTGAATTTGTTTTGCAGCAGTGTTTGTCATTATAGTGTAGTTTTACCAGGTTTAGTTAAAGGTTAATGAACAGCTAATGTGTTCCACCTGAGAAAAAGAGCAGACACAGCAGAACAGGAAACACTGTAACCGATGTACTGGTGTGTTGAGACTTGATGTTCTGTCATCAAACACAAACTGTATTTCAACCACTAAAACCACTAAAAACTCATCTCTGTGTATCGGAATTACATATTTCAATTTTTTAATTTTTTTTGCCATTAAAACTCTGCTTCCTTCCTGCCTTAAAAATGGCTTAGACTGGGTGCCCCAGTAACTCAACTGGTTGAGTGGGCAACCCATAAACAGGGGTTATAGTCCCCAACACAGCGGCCATGACCATTTGCTGCATGTCCTTCCCCCACACTTCTCCCCACGTTTCCTGTCTTTCTCTCCACCGTCCTCTATAATAAAGGCTTAAAAGGCCAAAAAAATGGCTTAGACGTCACTCTACCCTTCTTGAATGTGCAAATCTACAAAGTGTCATCGCTTCACCAATGAAGCAATGAGACTTTATAGAGTTAGATCACTGTAGCTCGAGCACACCAGTGTGCCGACAGCTCTGCGCTCACTACAAACTACTCTATTCTACTCAATGACAAGTTGTAATATTGGAGTAATTCAGCCACATATGAGAATAATGAGAATGAAAGTCATGCGTATGAAACTCCTGAAGTCTAAATCTGTGTTTTTGAGTCACCAGTACACTGCAGCTTCAAGGTGGAAATACACAGCAACAGCATTGACTGCCTATTACACTCCCGATGTGTTTAGCTTGTAATACACAAAATATGGACATGTTGGCGAGATTAAAAAAAGAAGAATTTCATCTGAGGGGGTCTTTAAGTGTGGAAATAGAAATGTAATATTCAAATAGTACAGGTACAGGATGGAGGGATGGGACAAATGATAAAACTTGTCAATGAAAGTGCTTTAGAATGTCCTATTATTATCGAGAAATTGTGTAATGTGTGACACTGTGACTTTTGTCAACCAAATTCTACCACTGTGCTCTTAGAACAAGTAAAGTGACGAGCACTTCCATTTAATAAACGCCCCTGGTGGCAGCCAATATGTTTTGTGGCTGGACCTTCTGTTTGAAAATGTTCTGTAATTCAGCTTGAGCTTGAGTCACATCTGTGACAGCACACAGCATCATGTTGCTGTTAATGAGTCACTGGGCCTTGCGAGAATTTTGCAAAAAAGCCTTCAGATAGAAACATATGAAGCTAGTAGTGAACTCATAAAGGCCTGTTACACCTGCCAAGATACAGACAGTGAATATTCTACAAATAAGAAAATGTTTCATCATATATAATAACTCAAATAATGTTTGAATCCGATTGTATTTTTTGTCAAAACTGATTTAACACACTGTGAGTTGAACATAAATTTGCAGAGATATGTTGAAATACTGAGGTGATCTTTGCATGCAGCGTTAGTTTGCTCTTAAAATGTGTTTTAATGGAGCTTCACTTTCGTCAGGAGAGCGAGGAAGGGGCAGACCACGGCAACAACTTTGTTTGTCCTCTCTGCACGCTGGATTTTAGCAGCCCTGAAAAGCTCATCTCTCATGTCTACCAGGTGAGATCAACATTATGTCACCGGTCCTAATCTAGTGCAGAACCAAGAAAACAAAGCAACTTAAGTTTTATTTTAGTGTGTTGTCTGCTGTCTCATCTAGTGCTTACTATGCCATGTAACTGCACAGAAGTCTTTTGTTTTGCGGTGTTGTTTAACGAAAACAGCAAATAAACCAAACAAAGTAGATTTATGTTAGTACAAACTGATGTTAGCTGCATTCAGTGCCAAATATTTTGAAGATTATACAATGTAATTATTGCTTTCTTCATAATGCTGGTGTTGCAGGTAATTTTTTCATCTAGTCTTTTTTAACTCTTTTAACTTTTAACTGTCGTTTTACAGTAATCCACACCTCTTACAATGTATCTTCGCTAGTGCCTGTGAACACTCTTACTTTCAGCCACTGCTTTGTATTGTAATCTGACTTTGCATAATTCACACCATTACCACTTCACACATTTATTTTTCCAAATGTCAGTCAGTTTGTGGTTCTTGCACTCAAAGTTTCTGATGGATAAATGTGCATGCTGTTACTTTAATGTTGAGCAACTACAACAAAGTCTTTCTCTTAACCTGTGTGGATCGTACGGACAGTGGCACAAGACTGTTAACTGCTACTGTTACTGTGTGTAATTGATGTTGCAGGAACAGTTCTTTGCACTGAGTCACCCGAGGACTCAAATCATCTGTACAATTTGAAATATCCTGTAATTTAAATGAACCAGCTTTGTTTTTTCAATTATATTTCAGATGCACGTTGTGCACATTCATGATGTTATTGTTCAATTTCAGAACCAAAAATGTTGCCTTTTTTTCACAAAAATTATTCCGTTTTGGATAAAGTCCTGTTTTTATCCCAAATAAATCATTGTTATAACCATTATTTTTTAGCATTCATAAAACTGAGTACCATTAAATTATATTTTTCAGGTTCATTCATTTTGAAAGATCTGTTTCCACTGAGCAAAAACAGGCTTCACTTGTTGTGCAATTCCCTCTTTTTGATGTAGTCACAATTCCATCGTCGATCACTTTGTTCCTTTTCTAAATTTTGAGAAGCAGCTATAGCAAAAAGTTGTCATTTTTTAATGTTGGTGGTGATCGGTTTCTTGTTCTCATCGTGTCTTTCTGTCTTGAACAGCACACGACTATGATGAGCAACACCAAGAGCTATGTGTGCCCAGTGTGTGGGCGAGCCCTGAGTTCGCCTGGCTCACTTGGACGGCATCTTCTCATCCACTCCGAGGACCGCCTCTCCAACTGCGCTGTCTGTGGTGCACGCTTCACAGACACCAACAACTTTAACAGGTTTACCTCATCTACACTGTAGCTCGTCTCAGGTCTTAATGCAGATTATTTTTCATTTTTTAAAGAAGAATTCAAAAGTTTCAGATGTGACATTATCAATATACACTCATTATCATGGCTAAATTCTGGTATTTGAGTAGATAAAAGACAAATAATAAATTATATTAAATCTCATCGTGTAGCATGTTTCTGTTTTGTTATTTGATACTGTTTTCATTAACAGTTTAACTCCTTATCAAAGGTCAAACAATGATTTTGAATGATTGTATACGTAGATTGACCAGTCTTTCAAAAGACAAATATTTAGGCTGTGAAACGGTGAAATCTATCAAAAAGACTGCATTCTGACAATTATAAATGAAAGTATGTCTGCAGTTCAGTGCAGTCGAACACAATGGAGGAGTGTAAATGTGAGGTTAGGCAGAATGCAGACATGAGGGATGAATAAAATTAGTACTGGAATGACAGATTTAATGGAAATAAACTTGCATGTTGCTTAGCAACTACCATTACGTTTCACATTTAAACAGCACATCCAAGGTCAGGATGCACAGAAGAAGGAGAAGCAGTGAGAAATCATAAAGAGCAGAGAAGAGAAAAGTCTTGAGCTGTTACAGTTGGCAGCAAAGGTGTTACTAAGTTTAGCAAAAAAACCCACCAGGAATATATAGGAACTGAGGGGGAAGATAGAAGAAATGCACCTTTAACGTGTATAGAAAATCCATTTATTTATGTTTGAGACAGCTACCATTAAATAAGTGTAAGTTACACTGTTATTCTATAAATAATGTGACTGTCTCCACTCAGCTACATATTCCATACATACATGCAGCAACAGGGATAGATAAGAGAACTTAGTAAGCATCTGGAACACATGTTTTAGTCTCACAGTGTTATCTGAACACTCCTTCTCTTAACTTTTGGCAGTGTGTTAAATGTCCTTCTCAGCTAGCAATAGATGATGTCACACACAGTCTTGTTCATCTCTGAAACAAATCATTCGGGAAATGAATAAGATGAAATGAGTCATCTTTTACCATTTGGACAAAATGGTTTCAAATCATGTCAATTAAAGCAGCTTGATAGATGCAGCTAAATTTGACTTCTGTCTAAATATGTGACTGTGTGGACCAGGTTGTGGTTATAATCTGTTGGATGGCAGATAAAAGAATATGAAGCAACAATACTAGCTCTTTAACAGATTTTCTTGTAGACTAGTAAAAATAGATAAAAGCACTTTTGTTATTTAAAAACTTGATTTGCTCATCAGCTCTGAGGATGAAAATCATAGTAACAAAGAAACAAAGAAAACTAAATTTGACAGGGAAAATGTTCAATGAAGTATTAACATTTGCTTTTAAAGTGTGTCTTTATTCAGACATAGTTTGACCGGTGAAACAGTGAAGACAGAGCAGGAAGACTTCAGATTTAGACAGGCACAAGCGTTCTATTAGGAATCTGATATTTCTATGAAAACCTCCAGACATTAAAAAAAAAAGTATGTTTCACCTTCATCATGATGATCATTGCTGTATCCTGTCTTAGGGAGAAGCTTAAAGATGTCCTTGACACAACCAGGATGGATGTCGGTGGAAGGGACCCCTGCTCCCTGTCTCAGTCTCTCTCCAGCAGCCCCATGAGCAGCCCGGGCCCCGGCTCTCACCCCTGCCACGGACCGGGACCAGGACCTAGCCCCAGCCCCAGCTCATGTCAGGGTCCTCGCTCATGTCAAGCGCCTGAACCCAATCCCAACCTATGTCAAGCCCATCGTACCTGCCAGGGACCGGGCCACATCTTGAACCAGTGTCAAGGGCCTAGACCATGTCACGGTCCAGGGTCTGGACCATGCTCTGGCCCAGGACCTTGTCCAGGCTCTGACCAAGGACCCTCCTTTCCTTCACTGCCTGACAGTCTCCTCTCTGAAGGGCCTTCACTCGCATCTATCCCCGATGCTCTTAACTCCTCTTCTTCAGGCCTTCCTCCCATCCCTGACATCCTGAGCCCTATGCCGGTGTATCCAGCCGGAGTGCTGCTGGTGTGCAACAGCTGCGTGGCCTATCAGCAGTTAGTGGAGGCCCAGTCGCCGATGCGAAAGTGGGCTCTGCGTAGGAAGAACGAACCCTTGGAAGCTCGCTTGCAGCGTCTGGAACGCGAGCGTACGGCGAAGAAGAACAAGCGGGCATGTGAGACAGAAGAGGAGAGGGAGCTGAGGAGGCTGCGGGACCGAGAGGCCAAACGCATGCAGAGGATGCAGGAAACGGAGGAGCAGCGGGCACGTCGGCTGCAGAGAGACAGGGAGGCCATGCGTTTAAAGAGGGCCAACGAGACGCCAGAGAAGAGGCAGGCCAGGCTGATTCGCGAGAGGGAGGCAAAGAGAATCAAGCGACGCCTGGAGAAGATCGACCCTGCTCTGAGGACACAGATAGAGCATGATCCTGCCGCCATGGCTGCTCTGACAGCAGACATGAGTCTCTTTCAGTTCCCCTGCCCTATGCCTGTCCCCTCCATTGATAATGGTCTTTTCATGAAGCTGCCCTAATTGGACTAGGCCACTGGGGGGGAAATCAACTGGCTTCTAGCAGCATTATTAACCTCTGCACTGCGCCATCAGGCTGCTGTGGTCCCAGTGAACCATTCCAAGCTGGTTTCCTCCCAGCTTCTTCTGTGTGGAACACCTTCACACACAAACTGCTTTGTTAAATACAACAAACATTTCTTCAATTTCTAATTTATTAAAGTCTAGAAAACCTTGGGAACAGGGTCGAGAATGTTTCATATCGTGTGGATGATGAACTAAGAGCATGTTGTAAAGAGATTTATCTGTACGTCAATGGACAAGCAGATTGACACAGTTCATTCTAGTAGGAGCAGTTACACTTCCTTTGAGGAATAAGAATCTTTTGCACATGGACCTTCAGTGATGGGAGTGGGGACTTTGTAGCCACAGCCCCCTCCTCTCTGGTCCACTCCGCCAACCCAGTGACTCGGATTTACTGGTAGCTACACCTCTCTCTTCAAGCTGCTGCCGTGGGTCCCTGAGAAGTTCATATTCAGTCTAACTACTACCTCAGCCGGCGCCGTACTTGCGCCTTTCTGTCCTGTGGCTTACTGCGTTCCAACTCCAAGCTTCCAAAGCTCTATATGTACTGTACACAACTACAGAGGATGCAGGTTGTTTTCCACAATTTGTGTTTATATTTATCATTCAGGCACTTTTATAGGACACATACATTCGCAGGAGCAACTCATTTACTGAAGCTGTTACTACTTTTAATTCAGAGCATTTGATTCGAGTGTTTCTTAGCTGATAAGCTCTGAATGTTTGTCCTATTGAACACACCCAGTGTTGAGCAACATTCCGTTCTCCTGAGTTGTACATCTTAATGCATCCGCCTCTTTACATTATCTTTGCCAAGATTTCAATCTCTTTTCATTACACTCCAAATATTTTGCCAATGTCATTTCTTTTTTTTTATGTTCTGTTACAGAGCTTCTTCTCTGGCTCATAAAAACTCAGTCTCTGCTGCTGTTATTGTACTGTACAATACATTAGTTACCTCTTCTATATATATATATTGGGCTCATTCCGTTAAAGAATATTGTGCTAAAATGTTCCATTAGGTGGTCAAAAGGAAACAGTACCTAATATGTTACCTGTTCACCTCAGAATTTGTCACGTTACTTGAATTCTGCCCACAAAGATGCATTTGTTTTCCTGGTTCTGAGTAAATTACAACATGAATGTGGGTTATTATTGTTAATATCTAGAGAATCATACACAGATACATGCAACCTCTGCTTTGTGCAATTTGTGTAGCATTCATATGAATTGTAAAGCTGCAGTAACTTCAAAAATGTATACCACTTAAATTTAGGTTATTTTTTATATCCATAAGTCAGCAGAAACATATTTATTGAGTCACATAACAGGTGGAAATTATTTTAAACGCCAACAAAACAATGTTTTTTTTGTTTCTTTGTTCCGTTACTGAGCACAGGGGCTACTTTCATGACACATACAGCCCTTACCGGGAGATTTTATTAATCTGTATTCATTAACCTCATTCCAGCACATATTTATGCAATATGATGTGAATATATTTTTCTTGTAAAAGTGTTTGGGGTACTTTGTTGGTAGAAAACTGTTTTGATGCTTATTTTCGAGGCCATGTTTGGATATCCCTTGTTTCATTTGCTGCCTGTAAGGTTACCTCCAGTTTATTTGACTTTGCTTCTCCAGATGCAAACATTTACAGTGTCAAACGAGCAGTTTCAGAAGTATTCTTCAACAAATATGACGAGTAGTGGTTCTGTTTGAGTCACTCCTAGATGAGAGTCAGTCTACCTGGCGGTTTGTTGCAGCAATTTTAACAAAGAAGAAGAAAAAAAATGTCTAGGGACTTATAGGGGCTTTTCTGGGAGTGCATCAAACCTCTATGCAACAGATGTGCTATTTATCAAGGGAAATGAATTCACTTTTCACTGAAACTATGCAGAATGCGACTTTAATTTAAACAAGACTTCAAAGTATAGAGTTCAGGTTCTCAGGCAATTTAACTCAGTGAGAGGACTCAGAGCCTTGATTCAACACCCCGGTCCATAAGATTGATTTATAGACCTGATGTGATAGTAACAGGTTTAGGTAGTTGTATGACTTTTCTAGAGACACTTTTGTCTTCTCAGATACGTTCTCTCTTCCTAGTTCAGCACATAAGAGCAACAGGGTCTCACTGCCATCCTATTCATGACAGACACTCTACCAAGGGCAGATCACTGTTTTCAGAAAAAGGCTTCAGGTGTCATTTATTTCTCTTCTCCTCTCTCAGAATATGAATACTGGGTATTCTCAGAGGTTGCTCTTTGATATTGCTGTGATCCCCTTTGTCCTGCAGTGGAATAATGGGACAGAAAAACATCAGCGTCAGTGGTCTGGCATACTATTGCAAAAGGAAGTACTGTGGACTCTGAAGTGGCGCTGGTCTTTACGAGCAGTTCTCTCAGTATGGATTAGGTAAGCACTGCATGTCGTGAAACTGCACTTGTCCTAGAATGGTTCAATATGAGCTTGTGTTCTACTGTTAGTTTATGCCTGCCTGTTTTTTACAGTTTAATCAAAAATATGTTGTTGAAAATGTTGGCCTTTCTATATTAATTCTATCAGGATTTTCTCTCAATGTCCATGTTTACAAAATAAATCTGAACAAGGCCAAATGAATGAGCTGAACTGCTAACGACTGATGTATCATTGCATTCTGACTGGATGGCACTTCGGGGACGTCATCCTCTGTTACTGGATTAACAGATGTACAGACCACGATGAAACCTGGTGAAGAATGTGGAAATAAACATTGAGTTTATTATAATGTTAGTGTTCAGCATTGTTTCCCTCGTCTTTGCCTGTTTTGTGTACAGTTATTTCTTACAGGAGTGATATCTACTCAAGTACTGTACTTTTTTTTCAGTATTTCAGTTTAGTTTTCTGTACTTTAAAGCCATCAAAATTTAAAATTAAAGCAGAAATGCTTTTTTACATAAGCATAATTGTGATATTAAATCACTAAAAAAATGTTTATAGTGATGTTGAAATTCAGATTCCATTATGCTCTTAAATGTTTTTTGAATTTGTATGTTTTGAATTTCTCAATAGTTTTTAGCTGGTTCCCAAATTTAATTTAGATCTTGTTACATATAAGTACATTAAAGTGGCTGAAATTATCACTGAAACTCTAAATTCATCCAGTATAATTTACTTAGTTTCTGTCTGCTTGACTTTTTAAATTAGTTGGACTAATTAATTTTGAATAACTTCACTACAAATTGAAGATAATTTCTATCTGAATTAGTGAAACCTAGAAAATAAGCCCACTTAATATAACTTTCATAGCTTTCAGGTTTATACTACATTTGCCAGCTGTTTATTTTACTGTTTACATCAAGATTTGACCTATAAAACATGATAAACTTGTAGAATTATTACAGGTTTAACTAACCAACAGTACATAAAGTAGCTTCAGTTAACTCCAGCATTAAAATGACTCCATAGCAATCAGTGTTCTGAAATGGTCAATTCTGCTTATAGAGTTTCACTGAGGTGCAGTGATTCTGGCTTAATTAAAGCATCTCAGACCACTCCTTCTGTAAATGCCACAAAAATTTTAAAAAATAAAGTAACTAGAGACTGTGATACATGTCAACATGTTGACTTTACCAACCTGAAGTACTCAGCAGTCAGTACTACAGGCCTGGTGTTGTTTTCACCTTGTGTGTCATCGGGGTAAAATGCGGTCCTTGTGACACCTACTGTAGCTGAGACTGCCACAGAGGAGTTTTTGAATACTTTCACAGGTATTTCTAAGTTTGGCTGTGGACAGATTTTGTCAACACGGCAGTCAGAAGCAGTCGTGAAACTTTACAGGTGTGTAGGTGGAGTTTAAAATGAAGATAGGTGTGGTCCAATGCTGGAGTACTGAGAAATGCTGTAATAATATAGTTAAAAAATACAGAGTAATTAGGAGTCACAACATGTTGAAGGATGTCACATTTAGTGTTTTTGGGATGTTTCACATCCATTTCAGCATTTCTCAGACAGACATGAATCACATTTGTGGTAGTTTCTTGCTGCAGATGGTGTGTTCAGGGCCACATTTTTCCATAACAACACACTCAGACAGACTCACAAGGTGAAAACAATGTGACTGAATTGAATGAATATATTTTTGTACATTCCCCTTGTGCCCATGCCCGCATTACAATGCATTCAGTCAGTTCAGTCACTTTGTTTTCACCTTGTGAGTTTGTCTGCATGTGTAATTGTAACAAAATGTGGTTCTGGAGACACCTACTGTTGCAGGAACTACCACAAAAGAGGTTTTGAGAACTTTGGCAGATGTTTATATGACTGTTTGAAAAGTGAAAATGATCAAAATGATGTGGAACAGGCAAAATCACAAAACATTCAGTCAATGAACATGCCCGACAGTGAGTCCTCAGCAGTCATTACTACCTCTATGTTTTTAGATGATTACTTAAATACTCAGTACACATGGGTCAGGACACACTGAGTCTCAGTTTCAGCCTGCATTCTGATCCCAGCTTCGTATTTGTGAAGTTTTGTGACTTGTGACCACTGTTCCCTCTAAGCTGCGCGCGTGCGCAATTGCGCACTGCTGACACGGTCTCCGCGCACAGAAAATCTGCGCTGCGCACAAAAAAAAATCCAACCTAAATTGTAAATAAAATAAACACGTAACAATTCATTCTGTGCTATTTTTCAATGTAAGTCAGTGAGTGACCGGCGACTGGCTGCTGCAGCCAATGATGCGATTCGCATACGTATTTACCATCAGTGTTGGGAGTAACGCGTTACTTAGTAACGCGTTTCTGTAACGGATTACAATTTCGAGTAACGAAGTAATGTACCGCGTTATAGTGAAAATACGTATAATTAAATTACAGTTACTAACTAAATACTTAGCTAGTTACTTGCGGCTCTGCTTCAGGAAAGCCGAAGAGGACGTACACTTCCGCTGCATGCACGCCTGCGTGCTTACATCACGCTGAGCGCTTTGACCGCGAAGCAGACAGACAAACAAACAAAATGGCAGAGGAGAGGAATTCATTTATCCGGTGGAGATACGCACACTATTTTAACTATGTCACCCAAAAAGACAAAAACGTGGTCGTGGAGTGTAAGCTTTGCGTGGGCAGCAAACGTTTGTCAACGGCAGCCAGCTCATCCTCCAACCTTTTGAAACATTTGCAGCGTCAACACTCAACTGTTAAGCTTGTCGCTGAAGAGCAACACAGCGAGGCTGCCGCCTCCGACACACCGACACGATACAAGCAACCTCGTCTTGAATTACGCTGTCAGGTAACCCCAAAGACAGAAATAAATAGACTTGTTGCGGCATACGTTGTGGAAGAGATGTTGCCTATTTCTACAGTAGAGTCACAATTACTTTTATTTAAATGACTTCAATAAAACAAACGTATATCTTTGACTCTATTTTTTGGGACGCGAAGTAATCAAAAAGTAGTGTAACTTAGTTACTTTCTTGAGACAGTAACTAAGTAATGTACCCAATTACTTTTTAGAAAAGTAACTAGTAATTTGTAACCAATTACTTTTTCAAAGTAACTTAACCAACACTGTTTACCATAGACTGTATATAATGGTATTTACGCAGCAAATCAACGTCAGGCGTCCTTATGTGCAGCCACCATTGTTCTCATAGATATGAATGAGTAGATAGGACACGCCCCTTTGAGCTGCGTGCTACAGCGAGGCTAAGCTAGTGGGGGCAAAGTTTCAGTGCATTCTGTTGATGTAGACGGCGTGAAAACGGAAACAACAAGTATGCCGGCTCACTGTGCTGCATACAATTACACACTGCGTTGTACGATTGAGACAAGGAAACTTGGAATGACTTTTCATAGGTGATGATTGGGATTACAGGCAGTTCTTTAGGACTGCTCTCAAATAATTGAAGTGTTACTAAACAAGGTTATGCTTATCAAATTAAATAGCTCTGGTCTCCAGTATATTGGCGAATTCGGTTCTTTATACTTAATTTATTAGCATGATTTCTTTTTAATATGTTGTGTACAGACTTAATTACTTCTCTGTCTACTTTTCTTACTCCATGTAGGTTTCCCAGAGACTATGGGTTGAGGAGGAAGTAGAAGTTTGTCAGCTTAGACCTAGTGTCATTCCATCAGTGTTAAACTTCCCGGCTAATCTTGGAAGAGTACGTGCCAGAAAGACCACGACCAAGCAGCCTTGAGATCTTAGGCAGCGTCTCCCTGAGGTGGGTGTTCACGGTGTTCACAGTCAGGTCTGTGGTAATCCTGTCAAAAAACAAAACCGAAAAAAATCTAGATTATAAATCAACATGTAACCAAAGCACTCTGTGTATAACACCATAGTATAGGATGTAGTTCAGAAAATGTCAAAGTATAGTATGCTTTACTCAAGAATGACATAGTATGGCCTGTAGTTCATAGTACAGCATGTTGGCAAGAAAAAAAAAACATAGATTATTATGTGGTTCAGAAAGCGCAAAGTGATAGGATGTTGCCTAAAATTGTCATGTATGATATGTGGTTAAAAAAATGTCATAGTGCAGTGTATTGTCAAAATAGTATGTAATTCAAGAAAACATCAGAGTATATGTCGTCTAAAAAATGCCATAGAATAATAATTTCATTGCACAAGTGAAAGTATAGTAACTTTTAAAACTGTTCGAATTCTTATATGTTGCTAAAAAAAAACAAAAAAAACAAAAACAAAAAAAAGTCACAGTAATATGTCAATTAAAAAAGCCTATAGTATAGCGTGTCGCCCAACAAACATCATAGTATAGCATGTCGCTCTAAAAACGTCACAGTATAGCCTTTAGTCCACAGCTGTCAGTAGGTGAGGAGCAACACAAAAACAGTCCAAACTCTGGTTTCCAGAGGGTTAGACGAGAATTTATTTGAAAGAGTAAGTTTACAACAACACATGTGAGGGGGTTAAAAACAAATGGGTGTTAGTAAAATAAAAATAAATAAACAGAACTAAAAGTGAACTTCATGTTGACATTGATGGGCATTCCAACCAGGAACAAAGTAAAAGATAATCAATACGAAAAAAAACTCTTCCTGTTCACCTCTTAAAACCCCAAAACACACCGCAGTAGCACCCTAAACTAAAACTACCAATGGGTTCCCTGTTTTCCTTTCTGAACAATTCAAAGGTCCCTCTCTATCTCCCCACACATCCACCAACCACTGGAACACATCTCCAAAGTTCTGCCGGGCCAGCTCAGCTTCCCCTCAAAGAAGTGCCGCCACCTGCCAGATGAAGGAGCCTTTTGAGAGGCAGCTGGCATCGTGATTGGACTGTACTTTGGTCTGTTCCAATCCAGCTTCAGCTCCAGAGACGGCAGGCGGGACGAGTCAACGGAGGCCGGGTGGACGAAGGCATGCAGCTGAGTACAATCCAGAAAACAACAGAGGAGGAGTGCAGCGGCCCAGGACCAGAACAAACAGAGTAGCATCATATGTCTCTTAGAAAACATCATAGTATAGAAAAAACGCCATCATATACATCGTATATTGTACAAATAACAAGTCAAAGGAAAGAGACATACATTGTAGAATTGTAGTAATTGTGGGCTGACTGATTTACTGATTATCAGTATTTTATTTTTTATTGATTTACGGTAATAAATACATTTAAAAATGGCGCTACTTTGGCTCTGAACCTTTATCTACCTGTGGTCGCTCTGTCTTCTGGAGTGATTTGATTGGTTATACGTAACGAATAAAACTCCTTTAACTTAACATCTGTAAACAAAACAAAAATGTATCAACAAAGTTTTCTGTTAGAGTTTGTGTTCTTCTAAGTTTAACTCCAAGATTTTAAATACTTTCATTTACTGCAAATGAATATCTACTCCAAATGTCTAACTAATAATCATTATCAGCCTTAAAAGACCACAAAACACCCCTCTATACTCGACCACACTTAGTACAGTCCGGTTCCCCTTTCTATAAATCTGCTTGGAATCGTCCACTTCCTGTTTGTCAAAGTGGCCTTCTACCTGGACAGGTTTTATTGGAGCTCATGCAACAAACATTTTGGGTAACTGCACTTTAATATGGATGGATGACACTGAATTAGAGTCTGTCTTCATGAGACTGAGTTAAGATGTGTAGCTGTCATTAAATATGAAATTATTTGTCAGAATTCACAGAGGAAAGTCTGAAATGTTTGCTAGGTTAGCATCCCACATGTTCTTTGGCTCAGCTAAAGCTAACTCTCTCCAACTTCTGGATCTCTTGAGTTGCTTGTTGTTAAATTATCTTGCTAGAGGTGCTGAAGCTCAGAAAGTCTGAGATGTTTGTTCAAAATAAGCTCATTCTCAAGTCTTATCTGAACTGTCCTCTTTTGTTTGAACTTTCCCTAAACTTAGGAGTTAATGACAGAGCAGCACATCCAGACTCAGTCTCATTTATGTAGAGATTAAACTTCAGTGTCATTCATTGATGTTAAAGTGCAGTTTTTCAAATGTTTGTTGCACATGCTCCCGACAAAACCAGTCCAGGTGGAAGACGATGTGAAGAGAAAGCTCCAGAGGATGAATATCACACATTTACATAGGAAATAAATGTCCTTTAATTAGACATTGTCATGCAAAAGTTGGATTTCCCTTTAATGATGTTCAAATCTTGGTTGAGTGTTTTGTTGATGTTGGTTTCTAAATGTTTTTTGACACTCGGCCCCAAAGATTAAAACCTTTTACGGCTCACAAGCGGCAACAATTCACACATTATCAACTATCTTTCTGACTAAACTAAGATAAAAAGTGAAAAACTGCCTGATTCCTGCATCATGAATTTTAATCTTTTTGGTTTTTATGACCTTAAACTGAATATATTTGGGTTTGACATTTTATAAACCAAAACAAGAAATGAATTACTGGAGAAAACAATCAACAGATTAATGGACAAAGAAAATGTGTTTTCCAACATATATGGCTGAATTACTCCCAACATTACAAGATACATACAATTTGAATTCAATTTTATTTATATAACACCAAATACAGGTCAAATTGTCTCAAGACACTTTATTTTTATATTTTTTGTCATTTAAAATATGACAAAGTAAGAAATTTAAACCTCTTGACTAATCCAATTATTATATGGTTTTTAAGAGACTAATCGACAACTAAAATAACTTTCTCCGCTAAAACTAATAAACATGAGGTCAAATAGAAGGAACAGTTTTAAATACTGCAGTCCCACGATGACAAGAATAAAGTTTGTCAACAAAAACTAAATCTGCTGGTGGATTCCATTAAAGTCCTAATAAATGATAATAAAGAGTGATACTAAAGGTTTGTGGTGCTAAAAATGTCAAAGTAAAGATATGAAGTTGAACATCTGGATGGAGCTTGATAAAAGTTGACCTTCTTTCATTTCTCTGGAGCCGACTCCATGGATTTTATGGATGGTGGTTAAAGACCTGCTCTTCTAGTGGTCTTCCTTCTAGTCGCTGTAAAAAGTCAGTCCATCCTGGCCGACTTCAACACTTCTTCATGACAACTTGTTCTGCCTCCGACCTCGTGGAAACTCCAGAAACTCAGGAAAACCCGTGGAGACTCGAAGAACTCGTGGAGACTCGAAGAACTCGTCGGGCGGGGGAAGGTGTGGTGGGTGGTGGGGAGAGGTGGGGGAGTAGAGGGGGGGAGGCCGCCACCCACCTCCCCGCCTACTCTCCGCCCTGACTCCACCCAGACTCCGCCTTGGCTCCACCCATGTGGTCACTGCAGGAACTACGATGCCAAAGGGACGACGAATTTATTTCTTTTTATCTGATCTGTAGCTCAGTGAGTTAAGGATTTACCTATGGAGCTGCAGGTCGCTGGTTCAAGACCAGACCCTTCTTAAATTTTTTGAAAATCCTGACAAAGACAAAGAAAGAAAAAGGCCTGTGGTGGGTCTTGAACCTGCGACCTTCCAGTTGGTAGTCTATCTCCTAACCCCCTGAGCTACTCGCTCAGATACTAATTCTTCTTTTTTTTGCACATTTATCATCTATTTTTTGTCGTTTTCGAATTTTTTTTTCCACTCGAGTCTCGACTCGACCGTTTTTCTCAGGAGGTTGGACTTCAGCCTTTGAGCTGGAGGGTGGAACCCTCAGTTCCAAGACTTTCCAAGCCTCCACACCTCCCGAGTCCTCAGGACCTGAGCTTTCACACAGTCTGAGGGCTGAAATTTTCTAAGTCCCACAGTAGTTCTCTGTTAGATTGAACTTTCAGACAGTCTAAGGACTGATATCGTCTAAGTTCCTGAGTAGTTCTCTGTTAGTTTGAACCTTTCAACAGTCTCAGGGCTGAAGTTTTAAAGGTTTCTCAGTACTTCTCTGTTAGTTTGAACCTTTCGACAGTCTGAGGACTGAAATCTTAGAAGTTCTTGAGTAGTTCTCTGTTAGTTTGAACCTTCAGACAGTCTGAGGACTGAAGTTTTAAAAGTTTCTCAGTACTTCTCTGTTAGTTTGAACTTTCTGGTTAACAGAAGCCTTAAAACTTGTGACCATGAGTCTTGATTTCACATTTAGACCATCCATCTGAGTTCTTCTCAGACTTTCACCTGTGGGTTTTTTAGAAATCCTGAACAAACTTTGATTGTCTTCACTGAACAGTAAAGTTTGTGGAGATCAGAAAGTAACATTAGTTTGATAAATGCCTTCAACTACTCGTAGACTTTATCTGGAAAGCAGTTTTCTGAAATGAGTTCTTAGTAAATCTGTCCACAATCAAACCAAGAACATAGAAAGAGGAAATGTTTGAAGAAACAACTTGATGTTTTTGTTTCAGACTAGAAAACGCTTTAAGACTCTTTATCTGTTTTTGCTCTTTTTGATTGTTTTATTGTCTCTTCTGTTTAATTTGATCTTCTAAAGTCTAACTGGTGTCTTTTCAAATGTTTTGTCTTTAGTTTGATTCTTCTTAAACGTTTAGTTTTGCTCTTTTCTCACCTTTTATTCTTTTCTAATGTCTGATTTGATTTCCAAATGTTTTGTCTTTTTAATGTTTAATTGTTTTTTCAGATGTTTTATCGGCTTGTTTGAGTTTCTTTTTCTTTCCCAATATTTGTTTCAATTAAATCTTTAAGGTTTTTCTTTTTAAATGTTTTACCACCTTTTAATGTTTAATTTTCTTTTTAAATGCTTCATTGTATTTTCTGTGTAATTCCTATTTGAAGTTTTATTGTCTTTAAGATTTAATTTTCTAATTAAACATTACATTTTTTAATTAAATGTTTTGTCTTTTTAAAGGTTTAATAATCTAATTAAATGTTTTGCATTTTTAAAAATGTTTAATATTC
Source organism: Amphiprion ocellaris (assembly GCF_022539595.1). Classification (NCBI taxonomy): domain Eukaryota; kingdom Metazoa; phylum Chordata; class Actinopteri; family Pomacentridae; genus Amphiprion; species Amphiprion ocellaris. The sequence goes on from NC_072766.1 coordinate 12,548,843, forward strand.
TTCTTGTTTAATTGTATTTTTTAAATGTTTAATTATGGAAAATATTTTATCTGTAATTTTTAATATTTGTATTTGAAAAATTTTGTTTGATTTCATAATGACATGTATTGTATCTTGTTGAATTATCTCATTCAATATTTTGTCTGTTTAATAGAGTTAAACATTAAATACAATTAAATTATATTAAACAGACAAAATATTGAATGAGATAATTCAACAAGATACAATACATGTCATTAGGAAATTAAACAACATTTTTCAAATACAAATATTAAAAACTACAGATAAAATATTTTCCATAATTAAACATTTAAAAAATACAATTAAACAAGAAGAATATTAAACATTTTTAAAAATGCAAAACATGTAATTAGATTATTAAACCTTTAAAAAGACAAAACATTTAATTAAAAAATTTAATGTTTAATTAGAAAATTACATCTTAAATTTCTTAAATCTTTTTGATAATAAAACTTTTTAAAACTTTTATTGTATTAATTTTTTTCCTTTGATGTAATTGCTTTTTGTGATGTAGTTTATTTCTTTATTCTTCTTTTTCTGTCAAGATTTTAACCCCAACCTTAAAAATGAAATAAACCCTTAAATCACAATAAAAATACTTCTGTTGTCACAATCATGAGTTAGTCAATTATTCAGTTTATCAATTCAGCTTTATTTGTTTAGCACCTTTTACACAGATGACAAAACTAAACAAGCAAAGAGGAAAAAAAACTATGCTAAAACTATGATAAAAACTCAAAAACAAAAAAAAAAAAAAAAAAACATTTAACATGGTAATAAAATATGTTGTGTTCAGGGGATGGATGGAGTTTATTGAAGTCTTCTTGGGCTCACATGGGAAATCATTTAAAATATAAACTTGATATTCAGTCTAAGGAAACTGCAGAGCGACAGAAGAACCAACAATATCTCCTGTTTTCTCCTTTAATGAGTCGACTCTTCTTGTGCTTTCAGACCAAAGAACTACAGACTCTTCACAACCTGCTCAAACTCTTGGTACAGGACCTCACCACATGGGTCAAGAAGGTTTCCGTCTCATTTCTACTCTGAAGCTCACCTTCTCCTGCTCAAACTGCTGATAAATGTTTCTGCTGCTCTGAAGTCTGGTCTCCAGAACTTCCTAAAAACTCTCAAAGTCTCTTCTGCTGCAGGTTGCTTTGTAGAACTGTTGCAGAAAACCTCACTAAACCACATGGAGGGGCCTCAAGATAGTCATCCAAATGAAACCGTACAAAAACCAAACTAGCACAACCCAAACGCTAAAGTCTCCTGCAGCCTACCAGAGAACCTCTGAGAACAGAGAATCAGGACAGGAACTCTTACCTTCTGGACAACCAACGCTGGTTCACAAACAAGAATACAGAATGTGTCTGACCAAAAACCTCTGAAGACTCACTACAGCCAAGATAAAGACACAACTCAGCTGTACCAAATCCACTAATCACTGCACACATTAGCACCATGTGCTAACTGTGGCTAAAGAACCACATTTACCAAGACAACTATCCAGTACAAAGCCCTAAAACACACCAAGAAACACATTAAAGACGATTTTACTGCTGGAAGCTGCAAGCCAACGCCTAAAAAACAAACTGAAGCAATGGAGCCAAACCCGGTTCAGTGGTGAAGGAAGCAGAGGAAATGTTTGTCTGCAGCTAAATAAAGCAGGAAGACACTGAGCTGCTCAGGTGTTCCTGATAATACCAAGCAGCCACCTGGACAGCCAATAGGAACACAGCTTCCTGGAAGTCCAGAGGGCTGGGTTAGTGAAGGAAATTTAATTTAAAGTTGAAGCAGAAAGTTAACAAAGAAAGTTGAAAACCACCTTCTGATACCTGAAATCTCTGAGTTTTCACACAAAGAACACCTGAACATGTCAAACTGGCTTCATAGTAGAACCATCATTGTAAAAACGTCATAGTGAGGTGTGTTGCTCAAAAAACATTAGGACCCGGCTGTCAGGGGACAAACATGTAAGAAACATGAGAACAGAGAGAACCCAACCAGTAGGTCACAGTTTATCATCCCCCAGTCATCTCCTGAAGTCCATATGGTGAGAGACATCAGTATCTGGTTGTTAATTTACCAGAGGATGCTTATAATCATGCTGATGTGGTCTGTACTCTACAGTATTTTAGTGACTCAATAAATGCCTAAGTTGTTTTTTTTTTTAATGCTTTTTAGTTTTTAAATAAACATTTAATAGCCTATATGTAATCAATAAATGGCCTTTGCCTATCTTAAGAAAAACTCCCTCAGAACTCTGATATGTTAACAGTACTAAATAAATCAATAAATATATGCATACACACAAAAATAAGTTAATACATTAACTGTGTTAAGATAAGATTTAGATTTTTTTTAAAAAGTTGTTTATGTTTTTGCAGAATCCAGTATTACTCACTGGTTGGTCATTACATTTTGTTAGTTTGATTTCACTGTTTAAAATGATGCCACCTCTTTTCAGACAGAACCTGTGATAATAAAACAATACAAAATTTTTAGTTCCGTGTTAATAAAGCACTTAAAGCTTTAAGTATGGCTAAATGCTTTTTTCAAAATTAAATATATCACTCCTTAGGTGGTAGTGGCCCCAAGTTCAGTAAAGTTGGAAAGATATTCACAGATTCGGACTTCCAGCATCAATAACTCATTAGATATAGGTTGTCAAAACATAAACGGTGCCTCTTTCCCATTGTTGCAAGGCAGACAATGTGCTACAAGCCCAGTTTTATCAAAAGTAGCTGTCTTTCAAGCTACAGGAATAACATTGGTGTCTATGGAGTGAACAGGGTCCGTCTGCAATTTGCAAAACCGCTGCAACAGTAAAGAGAGACAAATATTCAATAACTTCACTCTTATACATTGTAGTGTCACTAAAATCACTGCAGCCTTCAACTGGCTCCTGTTGACAAAGTGTTTTAACAGAAATGTAAATGCTGTAATTTGATTCTTTTAATGAACCATGTAACTTGAATGGATGTGATGCTGGTGTGACCACAGTGCACACGTCTGATGTTGCTCACAGTGGTCCAAGGGACGCTCAGGGAGTTTGTGTGTTTGCTCACACTCATGAACAATTAGAGGGAACACTGCTTGTGGCACTATCTTGGTGACAGTCATACACCGATCAGCCACATAAGTCAATGATAATTGACTTCAGGAGGAATCAAAATGAACATCAGCCTCTGGAGGTAAACGGGAGGCGATGGAGAGGGTGACAAACTAAGTTTCTTGGCAGACATCTATCAGATGATTTCACATGGACTCCAGCTACAAACTGCCTTGTCAATAAAGCACAGCAACTGCTTTATTTCTGAAGATCCCTCAGAAGAATCAGCCTAGCTCAACACCTGTTACTGTCCTTTAACATATGGCACCCTGGTGTGGTATGGCAGCAGCTCGTCAGCTGACTAAAAGGCTTTGGAGAGGGTGATAAAAGCTGCATGGAAAATAAACTCACCCCTCCCCGCTCTTAAGGACATCTATACATCCTGCTGCCTCCAGAAGGCAATCAGAATCATCAAGGACTCATCCCATCCTGCTCACCATCTTTTCAAACTGCTACCCTCAGGCGGGCGCTACAGGCAAATTAAAACTAGAACCTCTCGTGCACTGAACAGTTTTTATCCCAGAGCCATTGCTAAATTAAATGGACTCAAGACAACTATCATTTGACCAGTCACTCCTCACGGATACACATGGTATTTGTATTTTAAACTCAGGGAATCTTTACCAAAATTATTTTATGTGTACATAAGCATATGTGTACTCTGTGTGTGAGTGGGGCGGGGCATGAGTAAGAAGTATGGTATTATTGTTAATTGTTTTATTTATAAGTGTATATATAGACAGATATTTTTGAGACCCATTTTAGGAGTGTTTTTGAATTTCGTTGTATTATGCAATGACAATAAAGGAATCTGAATCACAACATTAGAACTACCGAAATACTATTGCTGCGGTATCAGGTAACAAGGTTTAGCAGCAGATCCTGGAAGTAAAGTGTTGGGGTCTTCATGGATCAGATTTGTTTATCCAGCAAATCCCACAGATTCTCCATCAGACTGAGATCTGGGGAATGTGGAGGCCAAGTCAACACCTTAAACTCCTTGTTCTCAAACCATCTCTCAGCAGTGTCTGTCCTGTAGGAGGTAGCATTATCCTGCTGGAAGAAACCACAGCCATCAAGGAAACACTGTTGCAATGAAGGGGTGTATGTGGTCTGCAATGATGTTAAGGTGGTTTGCATCCCAGTGGCCACATGAATGGAAAGACTTGAGGTTCCCCTGCAGAAGATGGCCTATATTGCATGTGGTGTTGGCTCAGTGGTTAGAGCTGTGGGCTACAGATCCTGTGCTCTGTCACGAGCTCCCTAAGAAGCTGGATTATGCAAAAGGAGAATATACCAATGCAAGATCAATAAAATGTATATAAAAAAAGGAAAAAAAATCCTGCTGCCATCTATACAAAATATCTACACATAGCAGCCCCGATGGATGGATGGATGGATGGATGGATGGATGGATGGATGGATGGATAATTAATCCCGAGGGATGACTCCTGTGAAAAGCAGATCATATGCCCGAATAAGATCATATGCAAAACTGGGGATGTGATGAGTGCAGCTAAATCAGTGGGCAGAACTGTGATTCAGATTGTGAATAGAGATTCTACCCTAAAACTAGGGCTGGGCGATAAATCGATTAATTCGAGTTTGTACTTAATGTCGATTTGTTTTTATGAATCCCCCCCCCGCGCTTGATACACAAACAACATGGCGGCGAGCGGTGCAGATCTGAAGGCGCGTGTCCACTAGATGCGATTTTCCCGCACGGCAACGAACCACATCTGAAAATCATACGGACGGCGGTCACGAGCGAACCACAACATGGTCACATGACCAACAGCAGGCCGCTACGTGGTGACGTCACCGAGCTTCCAGCTGGACAGTCCGGCAGATGAGTCAGATAAACACAGCGGCTCGGCCGCAAACTTTCCCTTTTATTTCAAAACACGTCAGCGAAAAGTATTTCTGAAAGCATTTGAGGAAGAAATAATCTATGCAGCAGCTGAATATGTCCTTGTTTTAGGTCACTGACGCCTAGTTTAGAAGTTTGAGGACAGTTTCACGATGCGTGGAATCTCCGCACGCCGCATCCAATTTGCATAAAGTAGAAGTCAGTCTTCTCTATGCAAATGAGCTGCAGCCCTCTCCAGGTAAACACATCGGATCACAGCTGGAAACGCACTGCAACCAGGCCACATGCAGCGCATTTCCAGCTGTGATCTGGTGTGTTTACCTGGAGAGGCCTGCAGCTCATTTGCATAAAGTAGACTGGACTCTGGCGTGCAGAGATTAGGTAGGGGGCAAAAAAAAAAAATAAATCGGATAAATCGTGAATCAGGATTTTTTGTAAAAAAATCGGAGATTTATTTTTTTTTAGGCCATATCGCCCAGCCCTACCTAAAACATCACCATATGACTTTTGGCCCAATCCTAGGAGTGTCACAACTAGCACAATTGTATATAGATTAATCCAGTTTAGCATGAATGGAAACTATCTGTACCAAACAGCTCAGACATCTGAAGTTAAACAAATGATGGCAGTATTGCTAGAATTTCTGAAATCTGTCCACAAAGGAAATATAAAAACATGTTATATAACCAACCTGATGAATAAGTCCAACTTGGTGTGAATGACACATGATTTCCACATCACGATAAAAGGTGATCCATCAGACCAGGCCACCTGTTTTCATTGCTCCATGGTTCAATGTGCTGGTTCTGGTGGTTCGTATGTGCATATTCTCTGCGCTTTCAGTGGCAGACAAGGCATTCACAAGATGCCATGATGCACTTTGAGATCTAATCTTTCTATTATCACCAGCATTAACCCTTTGATGCACAGCATGGGTCAGGAGATCCATTTTTCATTGGATTTGGGTCACTTTTGACCCATGTTGTGCATTCATGGGTTATGGCCTCCAGCAGTTTGTGCTACAGAAGCTTTCTTGATCAGAACATACAGGCCTTTGCTCATCTCACACATCAGTGGACTTGACCCTGAACCAGTCAGCCAGTTCACTGGTTGAGCTTCCTTGGACCACATTTAAGAGGTACAAACCGCCACACAACACCAGTCATTTTCTGATCCAGTCATTTAGGCATCACAATTTGGGCCTAATCCCAGTCACTCAGATTCTTCCACTCAAAGTACTGAAAACAACCTTTGTAGCATTTACCATAAGTTGGTGTCTCCAGTAGCACATTTTACCATGACAACACACACACACACAAGGGGACACAATGCCACCAAAAAAACACTGCACACAAGTTGGATAATTGTTTATATTTATATTTGTATATATATTTATATATATATTATATTGTGTTTACTTAACAAACATGATAAATGCAATGTCTCCAAGTTAGCTGTAACAATAAAAATACAATATCTTTGTGTCCTTAAAGTACATAGAATTAAAACAGCAAAACAAAAAAAAAAAAAAACGAAAAACCGCCCTAAGTAGTTCACAGAGAGGTACAAATATACAGTACAAATCTATTTTATTCAAAAAGGGTACAAATAAAAATGCAACAAAATAGAGATATTAATGTTTTGTTAAAGTCAGGTAGGTGTAGGGTATTCTAAGGGAGCACTTTGGGTCGACAACTCTAAGGCTTCTGATAAAGATCAATACATGTTGGTACGGCCATACGATATTAAAACTCACTATACAAAGTTCATACAACCTGGATTATACTTGAGGATTGAATGTTACATTTACATAATTGCATATATTTTGCAGATTTAGGCATTTAAAAAAAAGACGCTGTTTTTTGTTTCATTTTTGTTTTTAGATAAGTTACATGTCACATGAAAAGCAGTGTCACCTTGTGCGAAAAATAAAAAGTACAATGTAAAATCTGAAAATATACAGACTTCTTTTAAAACTTTTAACCATTCTCCTGATTTAATTCGACATCAGAAACACCAAAACTGTTCTAAATTCACCTTTGCAGTTTGACACCGGACCAACGGGAAGGAGTTCACGCAAAAGTTCCCACTAGCAACATCGCAAAATGCAATAAACCGTCACATTACAAACAATGGAAAGCTATCCGATTTATGCAGCCCATCTGTCTCCATTTAATCAAACCCACCTTCTGTTGTCCAGAGAGTGTGGGACAGAGCACAAGATGCCAAACACAACCCATTAAGTCTAGGGATTTAAAAAGAAACTACAGATCTTGTGCAAGAACAATAAAAACAACAGATCTGTGTATGTTTGTCTATGCATGTGTGGAATTAATGGACTGCCCTCCACTGCAGACACTCTTGGCTTTGTCTGGTAAAAAAGTGCAGAGGGGAGCTTCCGTTTATTTCACTTCCACATATTGGAAAGACAGGAATTAAATCTTAAGTGTGAGTATAAAGAATGCATTAAAAATGTAACGGAACAGAAAACTGGGGGGGAAGAAAATAACAGTAAACAAACAAAAAGTCGCAGATTTCATTGTTGAACCGTCTAGGGCCCAAAGAGAATTCACCCTTTGAGACGTCTAAATATGAATTTCTGCTCAAAAACAAGATGAGAGTGTCGAGGCTTGACATTTCTGATTTGCTCTTGTGCAACCTAAAAAGGGAACACCGAGTCCACCAGAAGCATTACTCCATTATCTCAGTTTCACACATTGTACAAAGCGGAATTTAAGGCATTATCGACAAGCATCATCAAAGCTATCTGTACAAAAAAAGGAAAAAAAAACAAAACATCTATCTACAGAAACACACAACCTGTGATTTCTCCATGACTTTGTGTGCTTTACATTTTCGAAAACGCTTCAATTTACCAACAGATTTCATCTTAAAAACACTGTAAAGGAGGGCATTTAGTGCAATTACTTACAGCAACAGACTATCAGTGATGTGGATAAAAATGATCAGACATCTTGGTTTTTATGTTTCCTGTTAAACGCTTTCCAAAGCAGAGGGCATGAACAGAAAGGCTCGTGGTAGCGCAGCATGGTCTCGCTGTGAGAATTAACGGGAGGTAAAGTCACAGGTGACACTGCTGGCACCATTTAAATCCCGTCAAATGCATCTTGACCTAAAGTACAACGCTGAAGTGGTTTGGCAATCGCACCGAAATAACGCTGGACAAACGCGTCACGATTTGAGTGACACTCGTCTTGAGCGATTTGGCTTCAACCATGTGGCATCGTAAGAAAACAATGAAAGTCCACTGATCTGTCACTCAGCACTGTGCTATACTTGGAAAGAAAAGGATCGCCGAGCGCAAAATAGAAAGTGGCAAAGCAAAAATACTGCTTTGAAATCCTATAAAAAGGGAAATAATCCTATAACCAGACATCAGCATTAAATGACTGCACCAGCCAACCTGCCCTGCTGCTTCGGAGAGCCATACTTAAGACAAAGGAGGGTACAATACTGAGTTTACTGCATAGAACATGCCAAGACTACGTGAAATGTTTTCAGCTATTATGTATATTGCTTAGAGCATGAAAAAAAACTCAAAATGGTGAGCGTCTGATAGTGAGATGTGTTAACTCTAGTAAAAAACATTTTAAAGTGTAGGGTCACAGACTTAATACAGCACAAACAAAACCATAGGCACACTGAGAGTTATTCACCTCTTAACATCCACACCTTTTTATGGAATTACGATGCAACTGTGTGGCAAAACCAAAATGAAAGCGATTATAATACAAGAAATTCCAGACCTCTGGGCCTTAACTCACGTAAAATGAATTGAACACTTAAATTTAGAACAATCTTATGAATCCAACCCTTTATGGAATATTTTAAAAATATCTTTACACACAATGCTAATCTATTTTGCACTTGTTTCAACAGGCCCTGGTGACTGTTAAGAGATTTAAATTGTCGTGGTTTCTCCTGTCCACGCAGGCCATAAAGAGATTCCTTGCAGATTACAGTTTCAGTGATCGATGGGGAACAAAATGTAGTTTTTTGTCTGTGAATAAATGCATTCTAAATTTAAATTGAAGCTAATATGAGGCTTAGATAAAAAATAGCTATTTTAATGTGAAGTTGTCTACCCCTGCACATGATTCTGATGTTGAGCAGCAGGGGGAGATCAAAACGTTTAATGAATTAACAATAACTACAACTTTGAGAGCTACTCAGTTGATTTGTCTCACTGTGTCTCCTGAATTATGCATCACTGCACAGAAAGACAGCTGCAGTAGCATCAAGAAGGGATCTTTACACAGCCACTAAGGACAGGAGGAACAGTTAAATCACTGTTGTCCTTTATGTGCACAAAAGAGTTGTTTAAAGGCAAGCGTAAAAACTGTGAGCCTATTCTTTAAAGCTGTTCATACTGAGAGAAGATGACAGTCTAGTCTCACGGCCTCTCCACCTGCTGACAGAAGGTCAGGCTGTACACTCAGTGAACCACCAGGAGTTAAGGGACACATACACACAGCAGTGTCTGTCTCTGATGGACGAGCTGCTTCAAAGGTTTGCAAGTACAGGACACAAAACTGACAGCCGTGTAACTAACTGGTGTACCTGTCTGAGCACATTTCAGCGAGAGAAGATACAACAGAAAATGCACAAAATATTCAAAAGAGTTTCAACGTTTTGCCAGAGAGTCCAAAGGTCTACGGCAGAACAAAAGAAATCTGGCATTGTGTGATTTACACTTTTTGATGGGAATGTCTGCATAAGGAATGTCATCTGATTACCCTCTGAATGATTTCATGTGTGACCTAATTGCACTTATTTTCAATTTCACCCTTTTGGATTCTTTTCAGAGACATAGGTAAAAATATGTGAGAAGAAAGAAGAAACTGCAGCATTCATCTTGGCTAATTTGTAAACAGAGTTAGAAATGCGAGTCAGTTTTTTGTCTTTCGCCACAAACCACCAACAACACTACTTAAAACATATTCCCTTCATTAAAAAAACACATCTAGTGTACTGTGATTCCTATTTCAAGGTCAGTGTGAAATCAGTGGGTGAGATCTGCGATGTGCAACAAGACAATCGTATATAGGACTGTATACTTTGAAACAACAAAGATCAAACAGAAACTAACTGAATAACGGTCACAACTTAGAGTCAGACCTCTGATGGACTTCAGTAAATCCATAAGATTAAATATCATCAGTGAGATGGAGTTAATCTATAAATGTTTTGAGAAAGCTGCTTCTCATGCAGAACTATTAAATCAAAGAAAATAAACACCAAAATAGTGCATCACTTTAAAAGTCAGGTCTGAAGGGTGAGAATTTCAGATCTCACTCCTCAGACGTACAGAGATGTACGACAGCCCACGATAAACAAATCCCAGAGGAGGGGAGTACGGAGCAATACAGCCACATGCTGTAAAAACAACTATTGCTTTAATTTGGTGAGTGACTGAAGACTACCTCAAGTTTAGAACAAAGAGAACACCTCGCCACTGCCTCAGTCACACACAGGGATTCTCAACAAGGCAAACAACAAGGTCCTCCCACTCTGGGGTTCATGTGGCAGTGCAGCCAGTGATGTGGCAGGAAAATGTCTCTCTGGTTCATTCCCACAGGTGGCTTTGGTGAGTTCCACCCAGTGTCTCCTCCATTAATGACGCTGTTTAAAATTGCATTAAAATTCATCTGTCAGGTTGGGAAAGTTCTGAGGTACAGCGAGGAGGGGGAGGGCGTCGCTCCAGATGGGAAATGATTCTCTATGGTGAAAAAGTTAAACTCTAAATGATAGTCTCACAGATGACACTGGAATGCAAAAACATCTATTATCACCGAGAACAAGACATGATACCAATCGTCTGCGTTTTTGCAAATGCATCCACATAAATTAGGGCCCTGAGCCTAAACCAGAGGGCTTGATGGTGTTTGATGAAAGAAGATTTTGATTGCTGAACAGACAAACTGATTGATTTATCACTATTTGATTGTAAGACAAGTTGGATATTCCACACTTGGCCTGAGAGAGGATCTAAATCTTTGCAGGTCAACCCACTGAAAAGTACGGAGGGTAGAGAGTATCTCTGCTGACGGCAAAGGTTAACAGACTCCTGCTGGAGAAGCATAATGTAACATATACTGACAGCGTCAACAGTGCCAACATTACCACAGGAACTGCTGATGTCTGCAGTTCCATTCTTTTTTGGGTAAATGCTTTTGAAGGAAACAGGATCTTAGGAGTGGAGGAGATAAAAGATCACACACTGTGATCTTATTAATACATCAGAACCTGCAGAGTTGGTAGCTTCACTGTGCTACACACACATTTTTGTAGTCTGTGGTCTTTCAAAGAGACTGTTTGGTCAAAAAGAAGCTAGAATGCTAGAGTGAATGTGATGGTAACCTCCAACTATGGTTATATGAGGAAGTGGAGACAATAGGAGGGAGGGAAGAAGAGAAATGCAGTGTGTAAGGACTATGGTAGGCATTTCATCAGCTACATACTTTCTACTCAGCTTTTCAAATCCCCGTCAGACCTCAGCTGGCTGGGAAACCAAAGGCTCCTATCCTTTGGCTGAGTGAAAACCAAACCATAACTTCTCACCAGATGGCCATCAATCGTGTATTTTTTGTATATTATAGGGTGTGCAAAATCTCAAACATTCTGAGGCTACATTCGCACTTTTTCTCCCTCTTTCTCTCCTTGTCAAACTCATTCTTACTTGTGGCAGTCTCTTCTATAGTTGCTACCAAATGTGATGCTACTTCCCTGCATTAGAGCGCCCCTCGATGGACAGTTTGACCTCCTGGGTGATGAAAGAAGGTCTTGTGTGGCCAGAGGTGATAATCTGAGGGCGTGGCCCTTCGTCTCCCTTCATACTGTGTCTTTGGAGGCCAGGTGAGGACCACCGCCTCTGAGAGGCACCTAGTGCTGCCTGCATTGCTCCTATTCCTGCCTCTGCAAAAGCAGAGCCCTCTGTGTGCAAGTGGTAACTGCTGTGGCTTCTTGGATGCTCTGCCGAGGTCCTACTAGGTCTGATGGGTATCTCGGTGTGTCCAACAACCCCCAAATGTGTGACTTCCTCCTTATCAACCACCTCTTTCTCTCCATCCCTCTGTCTTTCTCTGTGGATGCGGTCCATCCTGAAATGAGACTGAGGCCGTGACTGCTGAGGGGCAGGAGGCCCCATGAGCTGGTGACCAGGTCCAGTGGCACTGGTTTTACTCAAAGTCCTGGACAGGTTTTGCTGTTGTTGTTGTTGTTGTTGCTGCTGCTGTGAATGATGGTGCTGTGGTTGTTTCTGCTGCTGTGGCTGAAGCTGCTGCTGCAAGGTGATGGACACACACATGTCTCCAACTTGTAGATGATGGCAGGTCAAGCCGTAGAGTTGTGCCGTGCGTTCAGGGCTGCAAGATGACCATCCTTGGCCAAACACAAAAAAGGGGTGCTCCGGGGGCACATCTATGGTCACTTTGCTCTGCTGCTCCCCCACAGTAAAATGAAGTGACACTAGACCTGGTCTCTGCTGGCTGGGACGGATGTCCATCACCAAGCTGGAGTCGATCTTAAGCCCCCCACTCACCTCGGCACTACGCACAAAATCCTGAGTCTGCAAGTCCTCGACACGCTTCAGCTCCCCAGTAGCCAGCTGAATAATTGCCCCCTTCATGAAGTGCGATGGGTTGCAGGGAGTCGAGACAGGAGTGAGGCTTGAAGCTAAGGCCTGAGTCACCTCTGTTGTAGGCTGGACTGGAGGCTGCAGGGGAAGCTGCGGCTGAGCTGTGGTTGGCTCTGCCCTTTCGGGGAGGCACACTCTGGCTAAAGAATCAGAGGATTTAAAGCTTGAGCTAGAGGCCATGGTGGTAGAAGCATGGCTGGCTGAGGCATCATTAGCCTGTCCTGGGTAGTGTTGCTGTGGCGGTTGGTGCGGGGGATACTCCAGAGGAATAAGAACCGGTTGCCCATTGGCCAGCATGACTGCATGGCCTGGTTGTCCTGTTTGTTGCGGCAAACTGCTTACTCTGTGATCACTGTAACTCGCTGGCTGGGCCATGTACCCAGTGCGGGCAGAAACTACACCTTTGCTCTCTCCATGGACATCTCTGGCTCTCTGGCCGCCCTGAGAGAGGTTCAAGGGAGCAAAGGAGACTTCTTTCCGCACTCCACTACCTCCTTGGCTGGAGGAAGCCAAACGGCCAACCACCTGCTGCACCTGGAAGTGAAAAAAAAAGAATTCAAGTGTTACCTAGACAACTTTTGATTTTGCAGAACAATTTAAAGCAAAACCCCACTGGAGCCTGAATTACAGTGTGTAACTACAAAATATCTGTGTTGCACAGTAAAAAAGTACTTTTGAAGTATCTAATCTCTTAAACCTTAAACTCTCCAGGACACACTTTCTGCCGATTTACGAACAGAAAGCTGTTTCAATACTGACATCAAGAAAGGGAGGCATGACAGAATTTGCTGGACTTCCCAATTTGGCAGTGAATTGGTTGATTGAAATGAGTACTTCATTCACAAAAACACCAGCTATCAAAAACCAACAGGGCTGAAATTAATTTACTTATTAAGTAACCAAAAAGTTTTATTCCTCTGCAAGCCTTCAGAAAATTAGCTCGATCAGCATCTCAATGTAACCACAAATGGCACAATGTGGCAATTTTTTGGCTGTGAGAGATTGCTCAATTACCAACAGACCCACAGCGCACAACAAAGGAAGGAAGTAGAGTCTAAAATTAACACACGCTATCGAGTCTTATCCAAATACTGAGGTTAGAAGATGTACAAATAATAATCAGACATAGTGTAGACGTGAAACCACGAAGCAGACTACTGACATGTCTATGGTGTTTAAATGCATTTCAATTATTTTAAATTGTACCAGTTGACCATTCTACTTGAATTGGACATGGACACATTCCATGACTGAAGACGAAGAAAAGGGAGAACAAAAATCTACTGTTACCTGCCACTTGTGCATTAGGTGGCTAACTGAGAATATTCTTAACACGAGTTTGCATTAACATGCATGTTGATATTATCAGTTTACAGCTACAATAACACAGATTAAAATTAGGAAGCCATCACAGTGTGTCTTACCTCCAGGTCGCTGTCTGGAGTGCTGCGCTGACCAGGTGAGCTTCTCTCTTCTAGCCTTCGGTTCTGCAGGATTTTGTCTTGGCTATGTTCCTGTGCTGCAGAGCTGGATGCTACCTGCAGCAGACGTGTATTTCTGGCAGTGTAGGCAGATTCTAGTACAGCCTCCCTGACTCCTTGCTCTTTATCCCCTCCATTCATCTCTGGTTCATTCTCCTGCTGGGAACTGTGAGAATCTCTGGTGGCAGGAGCCCTGACACCCTGAGGATGGTAGTAGACCGGCATCCCTCGAGAGCTGAGCTCTGCTGCAGGCAGGACTCCAACAGTACCAAGGTGCTGCTGGGCAGCTTGCTCTGAAGGCAGCATCAGTGGGACACCACTTGAGGCTGCAACTTTGGCAAAGGTATGAGTAGCTACCTGGGGCGGGGGAGGTGGGGAAACAACACCTTCCTGTATGACAGATGGATAAGGAACCAGGTGGGACACAGCATGAGGCTGAGGGATGGTGCCTGAGGGAGAGATTAATGATCCCGGGACAAAGCCAGGGGGCAGAGCATAAGGTACCGCTGCATAAGGGGAGCTAACAAACTGGAGAGAGGAATGAGGGATCTGTGCATAACCAAGAGGAGGATAGGGAAGGCCTGGATGCTGCAGGAGAGGAGAGTGTACAGTATAGGCTGGAGAGATGTGGCTTAACACTGGGTGAAGACTGGTAGGTGCGTAGGTAACAGAAGGAAGGGCCACTTTGTAGAGCATACTGTATTGGTCAACGGGCACTGCTGGTATGCCGTCTGAATTTTCCACTCCATAATGAAGCCCTGGTTGAGCTCGCAGCCACTCTGCTGATGGGGTCGCTCCCTGAGTGTCACTGTTGGGTGCAGAGTTCTGGGTAGAAACCACTTCATCTTCTCCAATACTACCACCAACAATGCCACCAGCAATGCTGCCACCTCCTGCTGCAGCCCCACCTCCCCCTGTCCCTCCAGCTCCACTGCTGTTACTAATGGGAAGGTCCCTCTTCTTTGGAGGCAGGCACTCCTGGTTGCGCTCCTGAGCTGGTTTCATTGCAATCCTCTGACCAAGCACACTGCTTTACTGTACTGCACAGGAACTGAAACTTGCAAGCTGGTCAGCCTGCACAGGAACCAGTTCTGAAATCACCTGGCTGACCTCATCTGCCAATGCACCTGAAAAAAATGAAGATATACCACCTCATCATATCACTGTCTAATTTATTAATATCTACGTCAAATTACATGAAAACAAAACTTCAGATTTGGCTTGTGAGAGCAGTACTTATGCGACAGATTGTGTTAGGTTACCCGTTGTCTGACTCAGTGGATATAGACTGTGGGTATAAGCCTTACCAATGGCCGCATATTTTACGTCGCTTTCCTCTCCGTTTCTGCTATCTGTATGTTCACAGTTTTAAAATCCCCATCACCACAGGAAATAACAACAACCACATCTTGGCTAGTAATCTACTGATTTTTGGTGAATAGCCAGTTTAACAACAGTTCTCACGTCTGTGCATGCAAACACACCAAAACAATTCCCTACGTCACTAGTATGAGAAAACACTGTTACTGCATCCTTGACTTAGCTATGCCCAATACAACCGTGGCTGGTTCAAAGAAATATAAACAAAACAGAGCGTTTGCTCCCCCTAGAGCACAATGATAATGGGGCGCAGGCAAGAATATTTGATGCTACAGATTGGTCTGGCGATGCAAGCTTAAGTTACCTAGAAACACAGACAGAAAGCACTTAAAGTATTGCTATACAGATATGCTACTGTGAAGACTGAAAGTGACAGAATGTTGCTGTTACTGGTCTCTGGCAAAAACAAATCATCAGACTGGTCTAAAATGCCATTCTCTTCTGTGATTTTCTAATCAAGAATACCTATCGCATTTTGATACACATAATTTCTTCATAGGTGTCTATACAACTGCAAAACTAACCACACCTTATAAAACAATATCAATGACAAAATGTGGGCTGTTGTTGCCTTTTCAAAACTTGCAACACTGCACCACACACTACATAATTACAATATATACAACACCAGGCCAGCGTTATGGTATAGTATCACAAGTTGTGATTTCCATCTTTAATTTACATGCTTCATCCCCTTAATGTCCATTTCCTCTGTATTCCCTTACAATAACTGTTCCTCTCACTAACAGCTTATCATTCATATTCTATGTTGGCTTGGTCTAAGTTTTAACTGAAACTATATCAGAATCTGAATCAAAGAATTTGACTTAAGGGGTTTCCTTTGCTCTCAACTTATTTGCACTAAAACAAAAACAAAAAAACATACATGCATTTAAACAAGGGCAACAGATTAAAGAATGGAAAACAGTGTTTCACTGCTATGTGCAGCGATAGATATGTGTACAAGAGCATGTTTAAAATAACCCAAAAGTTTAGTGCAAATTATGCAAGTTCTGATAATAGGAATAAATGCATTAACAAGAAATACGGGAGGGTGCGTAGATTGATGTTATGATGCTATCATGCTTAGACTGAGTGAAATACTCAAACCCAGCTAGACTCAACTGAGATAAACAGAACCCTGCAAATAAAATGAACTACTCTAACTGGGATATTTGGATACTTCAAGGAAGCACACTGACTCAACTGTAGTAAATTCAACTTGGAAGTGTCCCTTTTTCTTTACCACTACTCTATTTAAGGGAAGGTTCCTGCTTCTCTTAGCATATCTGCTCAGAAAACTGTGAAAACATGCATTCTGGGACAAAACGCTGAACAGCACCAGATAGAAACATCTGCTCGACAAACGTAGTTACATGTCAGAGTTTTCTTCCTGTTACCGCTACACTTCAGAGTAACTATGTTTACCGTTAGCTGGTGGCTGACTTGGCTAAAGTTAGCTAGCTACTTTGAGTCAAGACAAAGAAGTGAGAGTATGACAACTTGTACACCAACACTAAATGCAGAAGGCGAGTTAAGATGGTAGCTAATGTTATATGAGGCCATTTGGTTATCGCTATAATTTATCACTGGGCAGCAGCCCAGAGGTTCAGGCTAGTTAGCTACACAGCTAACACAGCTACATGTAGCTACAAGAACTGACTTCAGTCCTGCACGACTCACATCTACTCACAACTAACATGGCAGCGCGCAGAAAGCATCTATTTGATGACTCTGCTTCGTCTCGGCCTGTACACGTACCTCCAAATGTCATCGCGAACGGGCGTTTCTTTAATAAAAGTTGATATGCGGGGGGACAATTGAAGAAATCAAGGCTAAGGAGTCAAGCCCATCTCGAAGGCCAGCAGAGGCGCTCACCAATGACGTCACTACGTTTATTCAATTTCCTGTTTTTCCATGCACGCACGTCAAGCAGGATCAGGAACCACGTACGTTTACTCAAGTATTGTACCTAAGTATAATTTCGAGGTTTACGTGAGTGTTTCTGCTTTATGCCATCTTTTATATCCCACCTCTGCATATATATATATATATATATATATATATATATATATATATATATATATATATATATATATATATATATATATATATATATATATATATATATATATATATATATATATATATGGGTGCTCTGCCTAAACACCTCCAGACTGTATAGTCGGTGAGAAGCATTGCTCACAATAGAGTTCAGTTTCCACCGCAGCTACCTGCTGGACTGTTTCCAACTCAACACCATTTGTGGAGCTCGCCTTCTTGATTAGCTTATTCAGACAGTTTCTGTCTCTGGAGCGCGCCTCGTCCCCCCAACACACAACCCCAAAGAATAAAGCACTGGCCACCACAGTCTGGTGAAATGTACATAGAAGAGCCTATCCCAGCTTACTTAGGGCAAAGTCAGGAGACACCCTGGACAGGTCACCAGTCTATCATAGGGCTACCTATAGAGACAAACAATCACAATCACACCTATGGACAATTAAGAAACACCAATTAACTTCAGCATATTTTTGGACTGTGGGAGGAAGCTGGAGAACCTGTTGAAAACCCACGCTGTAGAGGGAGAACATGCAAACCCTACACAGTAAGATCCCAGTCCATGGCCAGGAAGCGAGCCGGGGAGGCGAATTCTGTCTAGCTGTGAGGCGACAGTGTTAACCACCGAGACACTGTGCAGCCCACTTGAAGTTTCATGATGATCTTTATTTTTTTATTTACCTGATATAATCTTGAAAGGTCATAATTCAATTTAGTGCAATACTTGAGTTGATGATCAAATATATGCCAAAGGAACAACTTCTCCATCAGTCTCAGTTGTACTTTGGTGCTAACAGGCAAAGCATGCTTACATAAAAGATGGTGATAAATATACTGTGTACTGCTTACATAAAAATGTTAGCATTTACAAGTACTGTAGTGCCATGGATGTAATGTATGTATGAAGACACAGAGGTGACAGAGGCTTACACCTTCAAGCAAGCAGATTACAGACACATTAGTGTTAAGATGAATACACAGATAGATGGAGGAGTGGAGAAAAAAAGAGGACGAGAGGAAAAAAGATGAACAGTATAAATACCATCATAAATAAAGCCATAGAATAAAGTGCACTTACCATCAGAGCCCATGAGCTATATGATTAGATTTGTGTTCATTATTCATACAAAAAAATATGTGTAATGCAGTGGGAATCAAAAACATGATGCACATTTTCCTCAGAAATTCTATAACTATAAGTTTCTCCTAAGTACAAGATGCCAATCATAAATATGAGCAGAAAACAATATTCCATGCTAACATTTATTTATTTCTGAATATCTACTTGATATACAGAACCATGCAAGATTCTGATGAGATCTGATGCAAAGAAAGCAGGATTTAAATATCTGAATCTTTAGATTTACTGCTGCTCATTTTGGAGGACACCCAAGATCCAAGTCCTGCTCCAGACTTTTTTTTCTCCTAGCAAGACTGCTGTCATGGATTTACACAAAGCTCCTCCACAGGAACACCAAGAGCCCTTTGCTTCACTTCAATGGTTAGCAGCAAATCTCTACGAGCCTGCAGGATACACATTTGTTTCACTTAGGTATAAAGAACACCACAGAAACAGATCAAACGCCACTGATTTCATGCTGTTACAAACAAACTACTAACCTTGGCAATCAGATTTTTCTTGTGCTGTAAGTTCTTGATGGCAGTATTTCTGGAGATGAGATTTTCCTGCAAGCAACAATAGTTTATTTTACGGTCAAATATGAATAAAATACACACTGAGTTAGATATGTTAGATAAGTAACAGTACCTCAGCTTTGCTTATGACCCCACTGAGGGCAGTTTGGTCTATGTTAGAGGCCGAAAGCACCGAGCAGAGCCCAGCCTCCACATCTTCCACACTATCTGTCAGGGCTTGCAGCTTCTTTTCCAGCAGCATGGTCACCTGATCTGCTTTATGCTGCACCTTCTGAATATTCTGAGGGAATGCCTTGTACAGTTCATCCCTTTCCATCTGAAGCTGTGCACAGGAGCACATGGTGCACAACAACGTTCACAAAAACATTAAATACACACAATTCCACAAAATATTAGTCTTACTACCAATGAATCAAGCTATTAGGACACAGCTCAGCCTCAGCTTTTACCTTCGTGAATTTCTCTCCCAGTACCTCATGTTCCCGTTTCAAATTTTCCAGCTCCCTTTTTTTGAGTTTTTCAATGGTATTACTGGGATCCTGTTAAAAACAATATAACAAATTACACTTGTCATGTGACCAGTATGCTACAAAGGTACATGCATACACACCAACACACTGGTAGCAACAAGTATACAGTAAATGTTCTAGTAGCAACAGTAATCTCAATGTAAAAAAAATAAAATAAAAAATCACAAATAGGTATACCTTTTTCGCCGAGTAGTATTTAATTTTCTTCTCAACTTCAGCATTATCTTTCTCGACTTTTGAGATGCTCTCAGCAAGACGTGTGTTGTCCAGTGAAACAAGTTTCAGGTCGTTCTTCATCACCTTCTGTTTCTCGGTTATGCTTGCAATTTCTTCCTTGAAGAAACACACCACGTGAAAAATTAAATTCAGGTTCAAAGCTAATTATGCAACAAATAGCTAAGCAGCATATTCTGTCAACAAGTTCAAATCTCAAATCTGAAGGCTATTTTGTATTTCATGATATTTTAAACAAGATATCCAAATGATTATCAATCAAAACAGGAAATTCAAAGACACCGGCGAATTCTTAGGAGAATTGCAATGCACATTGAAGATTGATATCTAAATAATGAACACTAAGGAGCTGCAGGCCTACACAAAGCATTTGAAACTTGTATGTTGTTAGTTCAACCAGGATGCTGAATGTGTTTGTACTGATACCTTGAGTATAGAGACTGTATTCAAATCCTCCTCCATTTGATTAACAACCAGTTTAGCATCACTGAATACTTGGTTGTGATATTCTTTAAGAGCTGCGATGTAGCTGTTCCACATGTGTTCCTGCTCACTGGTTGAATTTTTCTTCATGTAGTCCAGCTCCTGTCGCAGCAACTGCATCTTTTTCTCATTGTTGGCTGTAATTTCTACACAAATAGTGACATAAAATGATGGTTCTCGTTTAGTGTGTGACAGTATGAGGCGTTAATTTTTATTCAAAATGAGAGTTATTTACCCATTAGGTTTTTTTCCCATTTGTTCCTGATTGTTGTCATTTCTGCATCATGTTTCTGTTGAGATAATGGCCAAAGTGGTGTTTGTAATACTGATGTTTACTTCTTGAAATATGAGGCCAAAGAGAAACATTAACATGCACTCATGATTTGTACTACAAACCAGTTCAAGCTCCCTGATGAGGTTGTCATTGTCGAGCTCCTGTATGTCGACCATGATGGCCTTAATTTTCTTATGAAGCTCCGTCTCTAGTTCTTCCTGCTCTTTCTGCATCATTTCAGTGGAGACTAAAACACCCGCTTTCAGCTCAGCGATTTTGTTCTGGTGCTCACACAGCAGGTGCTTCATCTTCTGCTTGTACACCTGGTGGTAAAAATATATAAATGTGCAACATGAGGCTGATTTAGCTGTTAATTCCACCCATAGATTATTTTTGCTTGCTTGAGAATTCATATGGAAGCCTAATATTCATAAACAGTCACACTGTACTGCAGAGTGTAGCATCCATCATAAATCCACCATCTCCTGCCCTGACATACCTTTTAATCCTACGCCCACTCGAGCAAAGAACAGATACTCTGTAGGGTGACCCGACCCAATGTCCCCATTTCATCCGTATAATCATTATACACTCAAGTGAGGCCTCTATCATAACAAACTTTTATTCATTATGTCCCATTATAGAAAGCAAATAAACTCATTTTCACAAAGAATACGAGACAGCAGGTAAGTCAACACAGTGATGAGGTGGCAAACTCTCAATAACTCACATTTCTAAGAAGACTGACCAGAAACCTTTATTTTACTTCAATAAGTTAGAAAAGAAAATACTACACACCTTAATGCTTTTATCTGATTGCAACAGTTATTGGTTTCTTGCATTTGATTTCATCTATAACCTCAGAAAAGCTCATTAAAAGGACCAGCATATATTCAAAACACCAAATTTTTGGAGGACAGCACCTTGAGAATAAGAGGTTTATTCTCAAGGTGCTGTCATGTTTGAACTCACCTCTGAATAGAAATAATCTAAATATTGGGAAATACAACCCCAAATTTTCTGTCACAACCTAGCAAATAAATACAATGGAATTTTATCTAGAATGCTAATAAGAATTAAGTACTGATATTTATTGATTTATACTTTCAATATGTTTTCGTTGGTGCAGTTGTTTAATAATATATTAAAAGTGCTCTATTACAAGTGATTTATAGGAATGATGGCAAACTAAGTGGGTCAAAATATAATTGAGGGACTTTTGAAGTCCATGGGATATATCTTGCATACATTTTTATTAAAAGTAAATATATATATATATATACATATATGTTTTTTATATTCATTATGATCATGTTTTTACAAATTCCATTATTATTTATTTCGGAAACAATCACTTATTGATAAACAATGACTGGATATCACTAAAATGTCAACTAAATAACCATCCAAATGTAATAATAACCAATGTCTAATTAGCTAAACAATAATGAATTGAGCTTATTCCATAATAGTTTTGATTGTGATCTTTTTATTAAGTTGAGATAATCATGACAGATATTTCTTTTTTGGCAATAGATATCAAATTTTATATGGAAAATAACAAATTGTATCTGTGTCCGAGAAATCACTTTCAACTAAGTTACCAAGTACAAAAACACCTCTCAAGGAAGTGATTTAAGTGTGTTAATTCCAGATCACATGACCTGCTCCACATGATGTCATTTCCTCCAGAAGAAAAGACTGGCAAGACTCCAAGGCTTTCTGAGTTATTTAATATAAAGTAGTGTGTGACTCAAGTGTAGATTTATGACATGTCAACAGGTTTACTACAATATCTTTAGAAATAACTTTCAATTTCTATTTTACTCAATTGTATATATAATATTTAGAAGAATCTTTTTGTAAAAATGCCACGTGGTGTTTGGTTATAGGCGGCCATGTTGATTTTAGGCCTGAAAACAGCAAAAATGTCAACTATGATACAAAAAGTCCTGCAATTATATATTGACCCAAGTGCTGTTATCTGGTAAATTTGATGTGATAACAAGCTTTTTTTCTGAATTTTGAGAGAACAACCTATATACAGCACTAAAGAAATTAATGACACATAAATGTCTGTGTGATTCTATGGATAACGCAAAAAACTAGTATCTACTGCCTACATGTGATCAGCCATTGAACTGGAAGAGTCTTGTTA
Source organism: Amphiprion ocellaris (assembly GCF_022539595.1). Classification (NCBI taxonomy): domain Eukaryota; kingdom Metazoa; phylum Chordata; class Actinopteri; family Pomacentridae; genus Amphiprion; species Amphiprion ocellaris. The sequence continues at coordinate 12,571,760 of NC_072766.1, forward strand.
CCCGTTCTGTCTTAAAATACCGACTTTCAGAACATCCAGCTGCTGAATGTGGTTTTGCAACTACAGTCTATCTGTGTGTTAAACTTACTTTGATCTCTACTCTGTGACGGCCTTCATCTTCTTCTATCTCCTTCTCCAGGTTCTTCAGTTCAGCCTTGACCTCCGCGAGGTTTCTCTCTGTGATTTCCCAAAAGCTGTGGATCTGATCCCTCTCCAGCTGAAAGTAGTTCCTCTCCTCTCTCTCTCTATCCAGCTCCTCTCGAAGGTGCAAAATGTGCTCTTCCAGCTACAAGACAGAAATACACTGCAGTGTGGGCACATCAGAGCCAGACAATGTTCATGTCCAGCAACCTTTGTTTACTGTGAAAACTGAGCATTGTAGCTTATTGCCACATTTTGCCTAAAGGGGCAGTCTGTTGAACAAGCTTGAGTTAATTTACTTCTCTACTCAGCCCGTGATATAAGACATATATGAGCTTCTGTGACTATGAAGGAAAAAAATGATTGGAGATGATGATTCTGTGGTGGCTATCTGCATTACGAATCTTGTTGGGTAATTTAACAGCCAGCTGGAGGTTCTAGTGAAAAGATGTCACTTGTCATATGTAGCGTTTCGAGGGCTTGACCCGTATGAATAACTACGCAGCCACAAAATAAACACTCATCTTTTCTGACTTACAAAAAAATTTTACAAAAACAAATCATTATTTTAGATAGAAAGTGGTTAATTTAGCCACTTCTGCACAAAAAAATTTAAGTTTAACTGGTGACAAGTTGTTCAGCACTAAATTAATCCCCACACAAATCAAGTGTGGCTTAAAGGAGAGTGATCAGATAGAGTGACCAGTACATAGACACTCCTTTGACTGGAGACTATAAAAGGCAAACTTAAAACGCAGGTTTCCTCAAATGACACAGTGCCACAGATGGCAGGAAAAAGACGAGAACAGGTTGTTGGCCTACTGGATGGTGGAATGTCTGTTAGAGCTGTAGCCAGGCCCCTGAATGTCCATAGCTCCACCATTTGTTGTCGAAGAAATTGTTTCAGACAGCTCTGGATGGCTATGTCGGACAACAGTTACATCTGTTGTAAAGATGCTGTAAGTTGGAAGAACAAATACTTGTTTCCCTACATAAGGATAAGGATAAGGATAAATTTTATTGATCCCACAGTGGGGAAAGTTCACCGTTACAGCAGCTCCAAAGAAAAAGTATAAAGGCAGTGCAGGAATAGATAAGAAAAAGGAACACAGTGCAAAAATTGCAGAAAAAAACATTATATACAGATGATTTTTTCTTCTTATAAATATGTAGAAGATTATATACAAGAGGATGAGGTATCAGTTATTGCACTGATGAGGTATCAGTTATTGCACATAAGTAGGAGGATGCGTGTCTAAAATGGGGAAGAGAAAAAGTGCAGCAGTAAGCAGTACACAGTGGAGTTTATAGTGCGGCATTGTACAATCTGACAGATGCTGGAATAAACGACCTGCGGAAGCGTTCCTTCTTACACCTAGGCTGTACCAGTCTGTTGCTGAAGTCGCTTCTTAAGGAGTTCACAGTATGATGCAGAGGGTGGGAGGTGTTAAAAGAGATCAGTAAAATATTACATGCTGGGTTTTTTAATTTTGTTCAGTATCAAAGTTGGGACATCTCAATTACTTTTATTGTTCTTTAACCCTCCTGTTGTCTTCATTTACGGGCACCAAAAATATTGTTTCCTTGTCTGAAAAAAATCCAAAAATTCAGCAAAAAAAATTCCCTAAATTTCTGAAAATTTGCAAAACCTTCAGGAAGAAAATTCCAATAATTCCTTAAAAGTTTCCCTTAAAACTTTTATTTTAAAAAAAATCCCTCAAATTTGGCAAGAAAATTCTTGTAAATATTTTCAGAAAATGAGTAAAAATCTTCAAAAAAATCTAAAAATATCTAAAGTGACTACACACACACACACACATATGTGTGTGTGTGTGTGTGTGTGTGTGTGTGTGTGTGTGTGTGTGTGTGTGTGTGTGTGTGTGTGTGTGTATATATATATATATATATATATCAGTAAAAGTTGAAAATATATTTTTTTCCACATTTTGAAACTTGAAAACGGGTCAAGGATGACACCAGGGTTAAACTTGTCTCTGGGAAGTCCATCAGCTGTAGGCAAGTGCAGTACGAACTTGTTAGGATACCCCTTTAACACACAGGCCACTTTGAGCAGGAAACATTTCTTTCCTCCTGACATAAAACAAGCAAGCATCGCTCCACACACATCACACTTCAGCTCTGACCTGCTCCTTGGACATCTCCTCCTTGGTAAGGCCATCTATCAGTGTCGGCGTCCTTGCCTTTGCAGGCGTTTTACTTGTACTTTTCTTTTTGGGTGGCTGGAAAAAGTCAACATAATCATTTAAGTTTAAAATTGCTGCTTATGTAGCAACCATGTGTTTATTTAAAGGACGAACTACAGCTTCAAAATCCGCTAGCAGCCTTTCTACCTGCATATTCGGTGTCAACGTCAATGACAAGTAGCTGAAAAAATTAATTCATACACTTAGCCAGGCATTAGCTGCTAGGTAGCTAACAGCTAGCGTTAGTATTTACTGTCGTTAGCGCTCTGTGAAGCCGCTTGGTTGTAATTAAATAATGTAAATAACTCTCTGCTCACCATAGTATATACTGCGAAAATAGTGCGGAGAAACGGGCAATGTTTGGAGAAGACAACACAGTAGTGAAACTCAGAAAGTCGCTTCTGTTTCAAGCTCCCAGCCGCAAACATCCGTTACTATAGCAACATCAACAGAGAGCCCACCAGGAGGGGGCGGGGCGGCAGGAACAAGCTGTCCAATCAGAGCACAGAGTGGAACAGGAAGCTGAGCTCTTTATGCAGTTTTTCTCAGTCGCTTTGGTACATTTCTCGACACAAAGAAAGAACAAATGTAGAAATGTGAACATAGGACTATCTCCTTAGGGAAAACTGTACATGCAGTGCTGTAGGAATTACAGTGCAGTCTTCCTACACCTCCTGACGTTCCTTTCTGTTGGGCCACAAATTCTCATCCACATCACGAATATCTTCTCTTGCGTCTTTGAGCGATTTCAGAAAAGCCTAACCCTTCACTCATTTCCCTTCGTTAGAGAATTTCAAGATTCACCTGGGAGCAATTTACCAATTCAGGACAGATTTAGAAAAAAAAAGTCTAATGGAAATGTATAGAAATATCCTTGACATATTATGACAACTTGTTCACCCATTTTGCATGTAAAGACTTATGTAATGAACTAATTCCTAAATGTTGTGGGGGTGAGACTATTCAACAGAGACCCATTATAATACATTTAGATCAATATGACAGAAGCAATTAATAATGTAGGAAACAGCAGAGAATTGTACAGAATCATTTGCATGGATGTACGAAAGCATTTGCAACTTGTTCATAGAAATGAGAAACTGCTTTTTTGATGTGTACAAGTGACAGAATGATGTGAAGAAGTAGTTTTGAGAATTTCAATTCTGATCTTAGAAATGTACAAAAGATTAAAGAGACTTTATTATCATTGTTCAGAAGTACAACGAAAGTACAACGAAATTTAGCGACTGAGAAAAACTGTAATAAATTATGTCCAACCTCAACCTACATATAACTACAATGAAAAATACAATTATTTAAAATATATCTGACTTTTAAAAAAAATATGTACTCATAAAATATGCTTAAGTGAACAAATATGTCACAAGTCACAAGAGTAATACAAATGTGTTATTTATGCCGACGATTAATTATTTTTTCATATTTTGTTGTTCTGACTTTGCAATGTGTGTGTTAGATAAGGCATATAGAAAGTATTTTTGATTATTATTATTTTTTAACGATTTGAACAGCGCTACAGCATGCTAATATAGCATAACATCATAAGCTTAACCTAAAGCCAGCTAGTTGGTCTTTCAGAAAAACAATAATACATTTTTTTTTTACCACTGGTTAGCTCTTATGTTGCAGTGTTACGTGATTTATCTGAATTATTATATTAGTGAGGCCAGACTATTTAAAATCATTGATGTTTTACCTCCCTTTTTTGATTTCTTCATAACAGTAAAATGATTCTGAGCTCAGTATTAACCAAGAAAATACCTGAAATGAAAATCATCCAGTAATCGTACTACTTTCAAGCCCCCAGTCATAAATCACACAAAAAATAGTAAGTAACAAAGCAAAACAAAATAGCATGAGGTTTGTTTAAATACATCAAATGTACATTAGGAAGTTTTACTCAGCAGGGGGAGCTGGAGGCATACACTGAAGAGATCTCCAGTAATGTTATACAGCTCCCTTCAGTATTTAGTATTTGTCTGACTATTTAAATTTTTTTTTATCAAGTTCTTTTATACTTTATGGAAATAGATAAATAAATCTAGCAGTAAGAGTGCCACAAACTATGTTAAATGGAGGAATACTATAATGTTAAAAAAAAGCAATAATGAAGAAAGTAATAGCAAATATCAGTAAAACAATTAGAAATATTTTGTTTAGCTGATTTAAATAGATTTGTATGTGATGTGCTATTTTTACTTCTGGACTGTTCTTTTTACAGTCAACATGCAAATTAAAAGATTTTTTTCTTTTTTGTGATTTTGCTAGGTATTATACATATACGTAACAAAACAGGAAAAATAAGTAAAATAATATTTTTTAAAATGATTTACCATTTTTAAGTTCTCAATATATTACTTTTTGTGTAAAATCACAATATTTTGTGTTGATTTAAATACAGTAGTACAAAATAGTGTAGTTCTACAGTCTAACATTGTAAAAGAACAAATTACCATTTATAAAAATACCGATTTTTGATTAAGACATTACTGTTCTTTTAATAGTAAACATAAATTAAGACTTTTATCTGTGATTTTAACAAAACAGGGACAACCTGTAAAATAATAGTAAGTTGTTTTAAAATAATAGATATTAAAAACTGCTAAAAACAATATTTTTTTCAGCGTACTGCTCAGGCATCTTTAGTAATTTTTCATAGTACCTTCATGCTGAAATAGCATGATTTGGATTCAACTTTTCTGTGTGTCACCGCCTCTCTAGTAATATGATTAAAGAAAACTTTATCAAGCAAAAGGCACCATGTGAATACATCATTAACTAACATTCTAATGGACTTGAATGAAAATCTACACAGACATAACGAATGGAATAAATTGCCAAAAACCAACTGACATGCAGTGAACGTGTGAGTTATGGGACCTCAGAGGGTCCAGAAGTCAGGAAAGTTGCCTGGTTGGAAATTTAACTTTGAGCCAACAAAAGGACAAAAAGCCTGCAGGTGTTGCTACAGTAACTGAAACCACCTGAAAAGCATTCAGGCCAATTCAAGGCCTTCTGGGGCCCTAAGCAGAACTGCTTCAGTGTTCCTGCTCCAGCACCATGGTATTATGTATTGTTTGTTTACAGAGACACCACAATAACAAAGTTGTTATTAATTTACCTGTAATTTTACAGCTATGACCTGTCAAAATGTGTGCTCTGTAAAGACAGCAAAGCGGATGGAGAGAGTGGTGATTAATTATCTTCTTACTGCTCTCCCATTCTTGCATACAGCTGAAAGGGTCACTAGTTTCTATTTAGTCAGACTGCATTTGTATTTTACAAGTTAGTACCATTAAGGACTTTCATGTAATGCATATGCAGAAGTTAACTGATCTAGTCTGCTTGTTAGAACCACTGAAAGCCTGCAAAAATTAGGTCTACTATCAATGTTACTTCAGAGCTCTCAGAATATCCACATATCTGAACATAGCTGTGAGTTAATGATGCTACTGCAAGGTAGTTAACTGTTGACTTGAACTGTGGGAGGTCCTGGATGTCTGTCTCTTCATGTTAACCCTGTGATGGACTAGTGACCTGTGTCATGTGTACCCTGACTGGGATACACTCCAGCTCACCACAATGATTTCTCAGTATTCAACAACTGTGTATCCACATTTACTTAAACCATTTATTTTCAAGCACGGCTGACCCAGCAACATCGCTGATCAAAGGTCAAACACTGTTTCAGAAGGCTTGGAAGGTGCAGGCATTTAGTAGAAAAGACCTGTCTATTGTTAAGGAATTAAAGGAATATAGCACATGTATATATCTGCTGACAGCAGGACCTAAAACCTGACTGACTTTGCAAGAAAGACACCATGGAGAGAGGCCACCAAGTCACCTATGAGTAAAAATTACTACCCGTTCTTCACCAGAGTGGCAAAGGGAAGCACTGTAGAAAAAATCTGATATTAAATCAAGATTAGAAGACACCTTGTGAAAGACTCTGAAGTCAACTAGAAGAAGAATATTTGGTCTTAGGAGCCAATAATTTACCTAATTGCCCCTTGGGGATAAATAAAGTCTTTTCTGATTCTGTATAAGCTTTTTAGCTATCAGAGTAGACGCTTTGTTTAATGAACACTCACATTATAAAAAACACACCATTCCCACTGTGAAGAATGGAGGTGGCAGCATCATGATGTAGGGATGTCTCTCGGCAGATGGCCGTGGAAAGCTCGTAAAGGTAGAGGGTAAAATGAATGCAGAAAAGTAAAGGGAAATCCTGGAGGATAACTTGATGCAGTCTGCAAAAGAACCGCAACTTGGGAGATGATTTGTTTTTCAGCAAGACAAGCACCTGGAGCGTACAGCCAAAGCTACACAGAATGGTTTTAGGACAAGGTCAGAGTCAGAGAACAGACCTCGATCCGACTGAGAGTTTCAGGGTGGACTTGAAAAGGGCTGTTTATTCATGATCCCCGTGCAACCTGACAGATTTTACTGTTAAGACCATTGTGCAGGACTAAAGACGTGTAACTACCTACCTCAGACTTTTTTTTAAATACTTGAAAACTTCATCCATAGCTTTTTCAAAAATCATACTGCATATTGGCTGTCATCTTGTGCTCCTGTTGTGTTTCTTACATTGGTTTTAATGTCAGAGGTGAACACTCAACTGTACATGATTCATATCATTCACTTTGGAGATAATTTCTCATGCATTTACGTTGTGTGAATTTTCTCCACCTTGAAAATGTTTGTTGCTCAACAAAGAATTTTTAGGAGGTATTCCAACTGCTAACAATGCATTTTACTGAAGTTTAATACACTTCTTTTAGGGGAAATACGTTAAAAACACATGAACATTTGTCTTAGAAAGTAGGATCCAACCTCGTAAGTTTTTCTGTCAAACAAAAACCAAGTGTTGACCTGTTACATGAGGTCATATTTTCATGAGCCAGATCCCGGTGAAATAAAAGCCAGAACACAGTTTCATTTCAGCTAATGTAATGATTGGTTACTGGTACACAATTGAGCCTTACTTTCTGTTAGGAAAAAAACAGCTTCAGTGCAGTACCTCTAAATTTAACTAGATTTACAGAATTTGTAAAAATCATCAGTTTTAGAAAACTACAATAAGTCAACAGATTTAGAATATAGTTACAAAAATGGTCAATCTTCCCAAAAAGGCACGGAGGATACGCAGTCACAACTGCATCGCTCTTAGAGAACATTTGCATAACTGAATAAATACATCTGCTGCTAATCAAAATCAAACTGTGCCACACAGACACGCGGTCATCATACAATTACAGCAGAGTGCAACATTGTGAATTAGTGGAAAAATAGCATATAAATATCTCTCCATAAAATATAAAGACTAAATCGAAGGTAAAATTTATTTAGTACCATTAATCAAAAAATATTAATTGGAAGATTTCAAGCATATACAGTATTTATAATATTTGCCAAATTATATTCAACTGCCTTAAAACAATCTATGCTATATACGGAATAAAATGTGCAATTAATAGCATTTGGGAGAGCAGGCTTGCACTCACATTATACACTATCCTAAGTATCACCTGAACTAGTTATTGCCAAAGAATCATGAGTTCAACATATATTACTGGAAACTGGTCAATCTAGCGCTGCAGGATCAATGCTCCTTTGTAATTGTAGGACGGACATGAAGTCTGTCCAGTGGTCTTATATTTTGATTTACAAAGGCTTTGATAATAAATGCTGTCTTGTCATTTTAAGTTATTACATAGTGATAATTTAACTGATCCATTTGCCCAGATGCGTCTCCAACCAGTCCCTAGTTCAGCTGGTGGTAAACTTCCCAAGATCTCCCAAGAAAATTCCAGAATTGCATCAATAATAGCTCAGAGCATCTTTGTGCATCAATCTCACTATTAGCATCCTGACTGTAAGTACAGTATCTTCAGTTCTTGCTTTCTATTATAATTAGTCAATGCAGAATTATTAGTACAGTATGTTACACAGTGTATACAGTTAATGCTTTCAGACTTTCAAGACTGTCAAGACTAGACATCTGACTCCCATGTCATATCAGTGTGCATTTATTAAACTTGGTATCCATGTGATTTATTGCTAATATTTTTCTTGCCCTGCTTGTGAAACTGTGTCACTCTCATTGGATCAGTAACTTCAGTGACTGAAATCTGATTCACTCTGTACTAAACTAGGGACTGGTTTGAGTCAAAACATTTATCTGTCCCTTCTGTTTCAAATTGTTACCCATTCATCTGAACAGTTTCTCCTCGGTGCCTTACCAGAAGGCCTCTATATAAGTTTTATTAAACCCCCTTCAAAAGAGAAGAGGAATTATCTACCACAGATTGAAGCCCTCACAGCTCCGCCTCCCCTCAATATCACATGCATCATGATACTAAAAATATAAGCCCTTATTGCTGCTTCAAAAATAGAGTAAATCTACAAAGTTAGACCCTGAAATCACACCATTTGCTACCTATAGCAAACCCCAAACAAGCCATCAAAATATGGGCACTTGTAGCAAACAGCAGTAAGTCTGTGCAAAAAAAAAAAAAAAGAAAGAAAAAAAACCCTCATTACATTCAGCCAGGCCAGATCCTTTTTGTTTTAACCACATAGTAGAATATTTGTTAGCAGTGTTATTTTCTGTTCCTCTTTCTGAAATATAAAAAAAAAGGTAAAATATTACATCCTTAATTCAATTTCCCGGAATCCACAAACAAAATGAGTACTTGGAAATCAGTGTTCACTGAAATGCATCATTACTGCTGCAATAAAAATGGGCATTTTCTATTTTTCAATATCATTGTTCCATTTCAGTGGAGAAGTCCTTCTGACCAATGATAACATGCATGCTTAGAATAGCTACATTTCAATTATTGCTGTAAAACTTGCACTGAATCACAGCTAAATCGTAGAAAGGGCGTTCTCAACTGCATCTCAATCGAATATTAAAATACCAAAAAGCATGCTTTGTGTGGCACATACCATACAGTAAGCTCAGCAAAAGAGAGCAGTTAGCTTAGCTTGGTAAAGACCTAGGATTAAGAAGACAAGAAAATACATCTATTGTAAAAAATTATGATCTTTCACAGTCAGGAGACCTCACAGTAACAGCTCACTGGCCAATATGAAGGATATGCTTGAAAGAATCTGAATTCCTCAACTGTAATGGACAATAAATGATTCAGTCCTACAGATGAAATTTCAATTTAGAAATTACCTCAGATTTGGATGCAGCATCAATGGTGCAAATTCTAGCTTATAAATAATTTAAAATCAGAAGTCCAAAATGGCATTTTTCTATTTCTCAGTTTCCTTGTTGGTATTTAAGAAAGAGGTAATAGAAAATAAGATGATTAGTTATTACAAAAACCTCTACTAGGCTCAGAAAAGCGAGCCCCAAAGCCCACAACCTCACACAGTGTCATTAGCAAGAGTCTCTGTCGAGAGCCAGATCCTCGCCCCATTCAGAAACTTGCTGATGGGAGTCCCATAGACACTGCGGCGGCACAGGTTCCCCACTGGGGTGAAAGGAAAGGAGGAGGTAAAGAAGTCTGGAGTGGTAGCGGGGTCGTCTGGGTAACTAGCCTTAAAATACATCCTCCTTTGGTCTGAAGGGGGACCACTTGGACTTGGGAGTGGCGTGTTGCCCGGACTGGGTCCCTTGTATTGCCTGAGCTGGCTCTGCAGTATCTCAATCTCATCAACCAGTTGGGAGAGCTTGTGGTAGGCGGTGATGGGCCCTCCTCTGGGAATGCAGGCTTCAGGAACCCAGCGTAGGAAGAAGAGCTTCCAGAGAGCCACGTGTGAGGGCATGGACAGGGGAATCAGGAGGCCCTGCTGGTCAGCAGGTCGAGAGAACCAGTCCCTGAAGAAGCGCTCTGATGGACTTTCATCTTTCACTGCTGAGAATTCAGACTTCAGCTCTGACACAAGAGAGCCCCGACGGGTCAGTGTGTCCTCTCCCTCCTTCAGTCCATTACGCATGAGTGTGGCTGTTCCTCGCAATGTGGAACTGTAGGTTTTCTGCTGGAGGAAGCAGATAGCATTAAATTATTTTAACTGGCAGGCAGCAGGAGCAGGTTGAAAGGCCACAGTGGACTCTTTCCTTGTTCTCGATTCCAGTTCTAACAAACAAGGTGGATGACCATAAAGAAGAATGACTAACTACCTCACACCTTACACTGACAGCCGTTACACACACCAAAAGCAGTAAAAAAAAAATTAGACCATATACATATAACAATGTGCTGATTCTACTCTTAAAAACTTGTAAAGCTCAGTGCCTTCCATACCTTTGTGCGTCTGAAGGTTTTCACCTCTCCATTCTGAACACAGGCAGCTCCTTTGCCTACATACATGGGGTTGTTAAAGAGGGTTTGATCTTTGATGGAGAACTGCTGTGACCATTCCCAAACAGGAGGGAAATACACAACCTGGTCTTCTCCTTGAGGGATGGCTTTATTCTTGGCAAAGTCCTGTATAGTAAAAACAATGTTATTCTGTACATAATGAACATGATTGAACACTGTGAAAAAAACCTCCAGACTTGAGGCAACATAAAAACACTAATTGTTAGCTGCCATTATTTGTTTTTTGTCAAATTCTATGGTTTATAGATTCTTGACCACAAGTTAAACATTATTTTGTCTTAGTGCAATGTATTGCACTCTTTCCAGTCAAATGTCGGCCACACACAGAGGAAACTATCATTTTTAACATGAAATAATACCGCTAGGGATGTCCGATATTGGCTTTGTTGCCAATAACCGATATGCCGATATTGTCCAACTCTCAATTTCTGATTCCAGTATCAACCGATACATGTGGGCTTTGAAAACCACAGACATATTGTTAGCCAGGCACAGGAAGCTTGTTACTGCAGCCACACTTGCAGGGTTTAATGAGAAAAATAATCCTAAGCCTAAACTTTTTTGCTTTTTGGGTGGGGGTCATGGTACAATCCAGCGAACTAATAAGAAATTAAGATATCTGCCTTCGCAAACTCAGACTACAGATTATAGTAATTTCCAAAAAAGGTTGGTAGGTCGTGGTAGGTACTCCATCTGACTACAAAATATATATATTGTTTAGCAGCCGATTAGTAAAAGACATGGAAAAAGGGCACTGATTCACTTTTTAACAATAAGTGCACCATGTGCACTATTTATTCTGAAATACAACTATGTTACAGTGCTATTTTTTCTCTGTCGACTATATAAAGGAATAAACAATCATATATGTTTGTCCTTTACCATCAAGTGCTGCGCGCGCTGTTTGGGAGAACTGAAGAGGAAAGTACTGAACAGTGGAATCCACATGCTATCACTCAGTACTGTCAGATAGGCCTCTGTGAACTCAAATGCTGCTGGGTACTGGTTCATCATCTGCCACACGCAGTCCAGGAACAGCATGAACAGTGGGGACTTCATCAAGAAAACAGAAAGAAGCAGTTGACAATGAGCAGGAGTGTCTCAGGAAATTCACGAGGTCAGCTCTTTTAAGACTAGACTGATGTAAATTAGATCTATACCTCCTCTTTGTAGTTTTTCTTTAAATGGTTGCATCTGTCCAAGAAGCGATGGCCAGCCATCACCCACTCCTTCTGCACCAAACTCTGAAAGCCAATGAGGCTGCGATAGTGAGGGTCCAACATGAGCTGCACCAGTGAGGACACGACACAGTTGAGGTCTCGGTCTTCTTCCTCTGCAAAAAAAAAAAAAACAACAAAAAACATTTTTTAGGATCGTCAGATTGAAAAAAAACAAGCAGTAGTGCTGAATCTTATTTGACCACAGTAATTTGTTATTGTACTTTGGCTGGTATGCAACATGCATTTGAAGCCCTCTGCTGTAACATGGTGGATCAATAAAATCAAAACTTAATTTCACTGTGCATCATGCATGAGTGAAGACTACAAACTGCTGTGGCATTGTGACTGATAGAGAGTTTACCTTGGAGAATGACGGAGACATTCTTTCCTTCCAGGTAGTACACTATCTCAGCTGAGTGTTTTAGAAAGGCCCTTTGGTCACAAAAAAACATACGTTAACCAACTAGCTAGCTGGAACAAACTGGCTTTGAAAACTTGTACTACTATATTGTAAATCACCAGCTTGGTAATCATAACTTTATGTGGATATAAACTATATTAAAGGTTTACTGTGCTAGCAGAATCATTTCAGGCCAGGCAGCATCAGATTGTCACAGGACCAATGGTAACAACCTGGATTAACCATGATGTGTAAACAAGTAACTCATCTCATAAGTATATATTTACACTGAAAACATAAAAATATTATGCACATACAATGCAATTTCATAAAAACATCTTTAAAACAAGTATAGGCTGTCATCTGAGCTACACAACTCAATCCAAAACAATAAAAAAATGTCACTGCAGGTATGTTACTAGGAACTATGAGGATAACACAGACTTGTGGCTTACAAGACATTTGAATTTTGGCCTAGACTACCACAGCATTGATAGTTTATAAAGAGCTTTCATGCACTGTCAGCTTGTTGACATACCTGACGTACTCCAGCCATCGGGAGTTGTCAATGGAAGAAAGCCACCTCTCCTCAGACTCCTCAAAAGGATCTGCAGAATCGTAACAGTCAAACACTTGTACACTAATAAAACTGTTCACACCCACGTCAAAAAATCCCAAACATTCGCACAGCAAACAAATGTGAATGAAAAACACTGCACACAGAAGTTGGATGTTGCAGTTAAAAGTGGAGAGCAAAGGAGCGCACCTAGGACACAGATCTGCCTGACTTTAACAAAGGCGCTTTGGATGTCCTGGATATTAGGCAGACACTTGTCCAGATCGGACCTGATGACTTCACTGCGCTGTGTGTGGCTTTTTGTAATGGCAGTGAAGATCCTATAAAAACACAAAACAGATGTTGATGATTGGAATCAGTTCACAACCACTAACAGTTCAACTCCCCAAAACCTGGACTAAAAATCTACGTTTAAAGTTGTAATAAAGTGTGACAGATCTCATCACTTTCTCATTCCACTGCTGTTGGCAGCCGTTGAAAGTCAAGTTTAAAAGTGATAATAGCAACAACATATTTACATATTTTTCAACCTGAAAGGATTAGACATGTTAGCATCACCTCTGATCAATCTTCCTCTGATGTAATGGATCAACAATGCAGGCCATACGGACAAGCGCGCTCCCATTGGGGTGATTCCAGCACCACAGCTACAAGAAGAAAACATCAGTTTGATGGTACTTGGAGCTGGTAGCTAATAATTAGAAATTAATCCATCAGCGGTCCTTAAATTTGCTAATAATAAGCCACTGAAATGGATAAATGAAGTACTCCTAAGTCTAAGAAAATGCTAACATTTTAAGGAGATATCAGAGCTTATATACTCACAGGGATGCGTCTATCAGTGAAGTATAATGAGTACTGCTTCAGATCTTGGTCTGCCAGAGAAACTGGGACCACAATGTACTCTGGAAGACTAAAAAGGAGTTCAGAAAAAGACTTATGTTACACATTAATCAAACACAATGCATCATTTAAACCAGAACGATGAAATTACATGTGAGAAAATGTATTTTCATGTTTCCACAACATACAATTTTGCAGACAGAAAACTAATCCAAATGGAAAAAAAGAGACATTTAGGATATATATTATATCACATACCAAGGCTTTCTTTTTCATTTGAACAAGGTAAGTGTGTTACTTCATGCCAACATTCCACAATATTGAATAGTACAGAAACTCTTGGCCAGCTGTAAATAACATGTTAGCGCTGGAATGGTTTTGCTGTGTCTTACCCAAAATGTTTTTAAGTAACTATCTAAGCTCAGAACCTTTAGCGGTGGTGTTTTTGTGTTGGTTGAGGAAAAAATGAATCAGAGCGTACTGTAAGTATTGTTTCAGGCCCATGTGGTGTGTACGATTTGGTACAAGCTACTATTATGCAATTATGAGTCTTTCTGCAAATTACAATTCTCACTTTGAAAACCCACCATGGTGTCACCGCTGAACTCAGATGAATAGCATGTATTGTACCAAACACACATGCATGTTACACAGAGATGCATTTCTCTTGGCCTCATTCATGCTACACAAAGCTCTAAATTGGCAAAAAAGGTGCACAATATAAATACAGTGTCCAGCCCAAAAATATTTAAAACTATAACAACTAAGGCCAATTGCAGAAAGTACAGACATGCTTTGCCTACAACAAACAATATGAAATTAGGACCTTGGTGAGATGGCATAGCTTTCATTGATGGAGCACACCCTCCACTCTGAGGCACTCGTTCTCTTGATCTCCCGATCCCAGTCAGATGGACGGTCAAAAATGGGTGTCTGCATTCCTCCTCTTGGGGTGGAGCCATTGACTCGATCCCCTGGAAATACAGATACAATTTAATGTCTTGGGTGGGAGACATGGATGGACAAATTTGGATTTCATAACTCTGGAATTTGGATTGGAATTTACATTTACAGAATGGACAACACTTTCAGATTATATGTTGGCTCTTTTGGAAACAATAAAATGAAGTCACACAATGTAATCACCTTTACATTCATGGTATCGCCGTCCTTGATATTCAAAACCAAACAGCAGTTGAAGATCTGCTGGGTGGGAGTAGTGGGCAATAGCAAGGCAAACCTAGAATGTCAAGAAGAAAAATACTTTGATGAGAGTGCAATCTGGGGTTGGTCAAATGGATGAATACATATTATAGGCAGCAGTAAATTGTGACATTGTAGCAGGCCACCACATATAAATCTGTATACAGAAAATACTGATCTGACGCCATGACTCTTCAAATAGTGTCAAATACCTGAACGAACAAATATATCTGCATCTAAAATTTTAACATACTGCCCTGTACAATTAACAGAAGTACAACTGAATGTTGAATATTATCAAGGCAGATTAGATTTCATCAGAGCCATTTCCCCAACCCTAGTTCTCTCTGAGTGCTAAAATGAGCTCAGAGGCATGTTCTTTAATCATAGCAACACATGTACAAGTGAAACCTGTGAAAGCAAATGTCTGACAGACAGCCTACTGCTCTGGGTTTACAGGACTGAATCTCTCTGTGGCTCCACTTGAGTCATATAAAGAAGTCCATTCAGTAGTAAAGCTGTGAATAACACGAGAAGAACACAGAAAAAGTGTGTGTGTGTGTGTGTGTGTGTGCAGACAAGGCTGTTCCCAACGCTGTAATTTCCTATGGCAAAATAAGCTATTATAGGCTGGCATAATTCCATATGTCACAGAGAGAAAAAAAGAACTGAGCCCTGTTTTAGGTTCACACTGTAATTACATACATGGTGTCCATAAATAAGCTCACAAGGAGCGAGGGAGGGCAGACATTCTATTTTAGAGCTCTGTACATAATCAACCTCTCATACTCTGCTGTATTCAGTACAGAACATAAAATTGTACCAATGCATTTCTTATATGAATGAAATTAATATGTAAACAGAGACTTATCCCTGTCCAATAGAATGGCATACTATTGGTCAAATGTGCTGTAGGTATGTGTTGGGGAGCGGCAAGTGCTCCAAAACCTACACAAAAATTGCTCCCAGATGACATGAAAGGAGATCAGACATGCAACTGTGTGCATTTAAATTCATATGCATTTCACTAACACAATGTGAAGATACACAGGTCCCTGACACTGTACAGAGGAGAAAAGTTCCTGAAGAACTTTGTGCACCTAATTCACAACTAAATATTTATTCCCATGCTTTCTTTAACCCCTAAATTACACAATGTTGCACAACATCTCTTCTTACATAGCATGACAGAGCTGAATGTTTATTTTGTAACTGTTGGCTGTGTTTGAAGGTGAGTCAAACATACCTATGAAACAGTCACACGTTTTAAATGCCTGCCAGGTTGAGTGCAAGATGACGACACTGTTTTACTTTCACGTCTTTCTGTTTTATTTGTCACGATACCCCAGCCTTAAATAAAAACACTATTTTCAAGTATTATAAAACCTAATTCATCAGTTTCATAGGTAATGAGATCAACATAGTTCATCATATCAGAGTGAGTTTCTTGAACCCTACTGAACTGAGCTCCAGTATCAAGAATGAAACATCTGTCCATTCAGTGCAGGAGTTGAGTCAGACCCACACTGCCAGTACAATCAAAATCAAATTCTGTTTCCTTTGCCATGAATGAGCATTGTTCTCAGTGTCTCAGCGTTGTTTGGCTAATGGTTAAACTGAACATGCTTTTTGAGAAGTGAGTCATTTGTACTTAATGGAGGGTGACAAACTAGCACATAGAAGCTTGTATGATATAAACATCCTTGTCATGGAGGAAGTGGCCATAGCAATGAAACTGAGTGTGTGTATGTAGTGACCTCACAGAGTCAGGAAAGGAAAAGTTTGGTCAGCAAACCAACAGTGAAATGGATGGGGGAAACTGAGAAAAGGGAATGGTTAATTTAAACACCTAGGTAGGCTGACACAACTGTCCTTTTTTGGTGCGACTGGGCCATAAAACAGGTAGCTCAATGGGCTCAGGGCCTTCTTTAAACAGCTCATTGCAAAGAAAATCTGCTACTTTAGAGATCAGGAGATCATTAACACCCCCTTGATAAAATCACGGAAAAGCACTAGTGGTGAAAATACTAGCTGGGGTTTAGTTGGTAAATTCCAAAAAAATAATAACAATAATTCTGCACACTTTGCTTTAGTTAAATTTGGCTAATTTGTTGCTTTAATGATTGTAGGCTTAGGTTGCCAGGTAGCTAGTTATAAAATCACTGTTACCATGTAGGGAGGTCACACTGGCCAGCTAACAAACTATGCACACAAGCTAAGACAATTAGTAAGCTTAAATAGCGGCACGACCAGTAGAGTCTGGGCGTGCAGCAAATGCCGGCTGTCAAAATCTGCCGGCTGACACGTCACGCTGTCAGTGAGATGGATCTGAAGAAGGCGAGAGTGTTCGCCGAAACTGTCAAGCAAGGTAAATAACATCTATCCATTCACCTAATGTCTGAACAAAAGAATCTAAACTAAAGTATCAACAAGAAGACATGATGAACGTTTATGAGCAATTAGTAAGCATTTGCCATTAGCTAGCAAGCTAGCTCTTTTATTTTCCTTGCACTAAAAATATCTTTTAATGGGACTCTGGGCATTGTTAAGCACTATTCATCAACATTACCAGTGATTCAGCTGGCAGTGTTTGTTGTTTTGTTTATTGATTTATTAAGCTTTGTGTGAACAGTGCTCTTTTGGGAACTGGGAAATAACGTGTGGCAGCCAGTTTTCGTGTGAATTTACAGTTTATGCAAGGCTACTTTAATATGAAAGAAACAGGTAATCTGAGTAATCATTTATCACATCAACTCTCTCTCTGTATCAGAAACACAAGATGGCATCACTTGCATTTTTAAGGATTCATTTAAGAGGTTTACAGGTATCCTTTTGACTTAGTGAGTTTACAATTTATTGATTTACTGAATGCTACTCTATCTGGAAACATTCATCTTCTGATCATTTATTATGTCTGTTTTCTCCCTTTCCATCACACACACAAACACAGGAGTCCTTCGCTTGTTTTAGGATTCATTACAGTAAAGTATATAATTTTGTTGTGTCACTTTTTGAAAGTATATATTTTCTCTCTTAATCTAGCTTGATTCTCTCTATCTATTTCATGACATGGCTTTGGTGTTTCTAGGGAGTGGCATGGTTGGCATACATATTCAGCAGAGCATGAATATTGGTAGTGTGTGATCAGCTGCTCTAGTCCAGCCCTGTCTGTGAGCTATGGCACTGACAAAAAAAAGCTGATGCTAGCTGTGCACCATTTAATGTGATTATTGAACAAGTTCCCTATTTTTCAGAGTGTGTGCTAAAATAATAGTCTGATGCTTGAGTTATTGTAATGCAATATTTTTTTTACCATAAAGTTGTGGCGGAATTTGGTACTGTATGTATCCACTGGACAGACCTATGGGGGAAGTGAGGTAGTCAATATTCATCTATTATGCTAACACCAGGGGTGCCACACTCAGAAACCCACAGTCTTTAATTGTGGTAGAATTATTTTTGTTGTTCATTGTTCTTGTATCCACTCACAATTTCCCTTTTTCTCTACAGTCAAAGTTCCTGAGAGTGTACGACTGACTCTAGCAAGCCTTCCACATTAAGCAAATCTTTTAAAGCTTCTCAAAGAGCCAGTCAGTTACTGAAACAAAAATCAAAGCAAACTGGCAATCATTTATGTTTCACTCACCTTTCTTGCACTCTCAGGCCCAGCCTCATCAAAGCAGAACCTTATGATACGCAAGTCTTTGCAGTACAGGATGAGCTCTGTGGGGTTGAACTTCAGCTTCTGGTTTGAGCCCAGTACTTTCTTCTTCCCCTTTGTATCATTCACTGAACACAAAATATGAACAGAAAATTTTAATGAGCACATGCAAATGTTTAGAGATAGAAGATTAAAAGATTAAATTGATAGCATTCCTTTGGAACATAGCAGGTATTCATTTTCAATACAAAACACTCAAGACACATCTCATATCTCTTTAGCCATAGCTAAATATTGCTTTTGTGCTCTTTGAAGAAGGGATGAACAATACATCGATGGCCATTATATTACTGGCAAATAAACAGGAAAATTAAGTCATTGTCCTGATAATGAAATTTCAGTCAATATTGAAGTCCAATTATGAGCCTCTGAGACTGACTGTGACCGACCGGCCCCTCCTCCTTTTTATCAATAATACATCTCTGTAGTCAATTAGTCTATTCACATTAGTACCAGAGGGAGTAAATATAAAAACATAATGATATGTGGTATTAAAAATATTACTCAGCCCTAGTTTTGTATTTCATTCTTGATAATTGCGCAAATCCCACACTGATGTTGCCATCTTTAGAAGCTCAGCTCAAATAGGTCAAACACATGCTGGGTAAAACAAAACCTCATGCTTCATCACTGTAACACAACAACCTTGCTTTGGGCAGTTGCCCTTGCAGTGTCAGCAATCGACAGCAATGTGATATATAAACACAGCTAATCCGAAGCCAGGCAGCACTGCCACTAAGCACTGCTTTAGCTGTGACATCATTTGTTATCAGATTGCTGACCAGGAAAAACAAAAAACGACACCAGTCACTGAAGCTGTGAAAGATTGATGAGGAGTAGACCGAGCTCATCCAAATTTAATTCTGATAACAGATCACTCTTGCAAAATAGCTGGGTTAGAATACTAGACATTTACAAAACAGATTATCAATCAGTTACTCAAAGAGATGACTGGCTGAGTCGGACATTAAATTTCTGCTGAATACAAAGATACGCATTTGGGCTCAGGTAACAAGCTTTCAACATGGAGAAGTGAGCAAGTGATAGAGTGCCATAACAATATGAAACCTGCAGAATGCTTTCTCACACACACAGAAAAAAAAAGAATCCAACGTTTTCTAAAAATTCACAAACATTTAGAACCAGATGTACCTGTTACAACTTGTTCCAGACAGGTTAGGGGGATGTCATGCTCTCCAAGCAGCAGGTGCGACAACTGGGATTTCTGTTGTGAGGACAAAAAAAAAAAACCAAAGACAAAAAATGATGTTTGATATCTTGTGGACATTGCATCATTCTATACATGACTGAAATACTCTATCAATATGATTTTAATTAACAGTTTTGTTTTATCTTATTGTATTTTATGTACAGCGTCTTTGAGTTTTTGGAAAAGCGCTTTATAAATAAAATTTATTATTATTATTATTATTATTATTATTATTATTATTATTATTATTATTATTATTATTATTAAATCCTGCTGCTCAGATTGAGCTCCTCAGACTAAGCAATGATCAAGTCTAATTTTGTTATCATGTAAACAATCTGCCACGTAGGTGGAAATGACGTCTGTTCTCTCACTTCTTGTGCGTTATCTCTGACAATGTATTGCAGGAAAGTGAACAAGTTTTCCTTCCTCCTTGCCAGATGCACCAAACATGCAAACAAGGGTGAGAAGTACGACCGTTTAATCTATTCAGCACTACGCTGGTGGTACGAATAAATATTAAACGTTAATACAGAGCTAAAATTGTAGTTGGTAATTTCATGCCTTTTTAAGATATGTATAAGGAAGTTCAGTTTTTCATATTTGGGGTGTAATAATTACAAAATGTGATACCAACTGCATTAAAACATCATTATATTTTAGAATTACTACTAAGAAATCCACACAAATACCTGCTTGGGGGGGGCTTCTTGAGGGATGAAGGACACCTTAAAGTTGGTGCATATCAACTTCCCCCACGGGTCATCCTGGTTGCTTTCAGCGCTGATGCATTTCCTCACAAAGTTCACCTCATTAACTACGATCTCCCCTGGTGACAGACAAATGAAGAAAAAGCTGAGTGTAACACCTACAGTCAGCAGCTACACTTTAAGGAAGGTTAAAGATTAGAAAGGTATAGTAAAAAAAACAAACTCAGCATTTGCACTGCGCTGTAACAAATTTAGAGGCGTTTAGTTAAAATGTTAAAAAGTGACTTTTGCAGTCTTTTTTCTGCTTCCCACCTGCTCAAAAACATGACTTATGCTTTTATTATTAAGCTAATATATTTGTTTAAATAATGATGTATAAGTTATAAGGTTTAAGAATTAATATTTAAATATCTAATGTTTCTAGAAATTGTGATAATAAAAATCTAATTCACATTTGCTTTGTGTTAAAATGTGATTTAGACTCACGTTTTGTTTGAAAAACTTTATGCATACAGAATACCTCTTTCAAAATTACACCATTATGACACTGACTTGCAGTGTTTTTCTTTTCTTTCCCTTTTTTCCTCTTAGTTGCTACTTTGTACATTTACATGCATAAGTAACAGCAACAGGTAGTAGGCAAAGGTAAAGATCTTACAACAATGCTGGTGGAGAATATAAGTTTAGCAATACATACTGATACAAATCACTAAAAATAATGCTTCAAGAACATTTACAGGACATGTTTTTGTTGATGAGTTCCATTACATTTGCCACAAAGTATTGTGTAGACAAAAATGCGTCAGTGTAAAGGTGTTTTCATTAGAATGACGACAACTATCCAGGGTGAAATCAAACCAAGTCTTTACATGCCTTCCGTTGACATCAGAACCAGTTTTAATAATAAACAAGTTCAACTTGTTCAACTGAGTTTTAACTCCCCATTTATGCAACTATATTTTACTTCTTTTATGAACATTTCCATTTCCCTTTTAGTGGACAGGAAAGTATATAATAGAAACCAGGGTTTTTCCTGGCTCAGAATGAAACTTTGAGGTGAGAGCGACTACACACGACAGCAAGCATGATGGGTTCTCACACAGTAAAAATAAAAAGTCTGTGTTGCAGATGCATTTTCCTGTTATTGCTGACCATTCGATAGGCAAAAATGTCCACTATGCTGGACTAAATGAATCCCCAAGTGAAAACACTTCATAAGCTTCCTACACAGTATTTATATATTAATCTTACGGAGCTAAAGGCTATAATGTTTTGTGACTCTCTTAAAGCATATCAGGCACTATGTAATTTTCTTTATGTATACGACCAAACAGGAAGCTGATGTCATTTACACGTTGCAAATGTTTGATATAGGGCTGGGACTGAATGTGCTTCAAAATCAAATGCTGCACAGCTTTAATGACCTGAAGCTGAAAGTCAAAAGGCCTCACATATGTCCAAAGTAACATTTGTAAATAAAAGTTGATTGGTAGGTCCCTTCAATTCTGCCACATACAATTCACATTATAGTGTTTACTTCAGCTTTAGTCTAACGAGGCAGCTTTTTATATACACTATCTTTTATGAGTAACATGACCTTTGCCCCTTCACATGATCACAAAACGATTAAGGCGTAGACAAGAATCTGGCTATAAAAAGTTGCCCCACAAATTTTTAGAAGATGAGAACTGGGGCAGCAGGGTGGAGTCCTGCAGACAGTCACTTCAAAGCTCTGCCTCAGTGGAGCCAACCGAGACTGTACAGTTAAAAATAAGGAAGCTGATCATGAAACCTGTTAGTCTGGCTCACAAATCAGGGTGAGAAAGAAGCAGCAACTTACCCATATGTGGTAATACCCTCACGTGCTAACAAATACAGCAGGTCACTTAAAACAGTCATGCAGCCCGTGACCAAAAACACTTCATAGTTTGTTCGCAAGTGAAACTAAAGTGTAAAACTAAAATGTTTCTGTCTCAAGAACACTTTTTACTTAAAGAGGGGGTATCAGTGAAATACTTACTCCAAAAACCTACAACTTAACACTATGCAAAGGGTGTGTCAAGACACAACTGAACTGTTTACACTTAAACTTGAATAAGTCATTGAACAAAAGGCTTTTCTGCACCTCCAGTTTCTGAACTACTCATGTTTAGGACACTATGGCATCATAATTATACAATATGCATCACCTGGCACAACTTCAGGGAAATAGAATTTCACATCTTGAATCTACTTTAACAAATGCATTTGTTTCCTGTAGAAAACAACGTTTGTTTCCTATATCTGATAGAAGTGGAAACTGTGGCTGTAGAGAGGAAGCATGCTGCAAAGGGCACTTATCTGATGCCATAAGCGTGATGTTTTTCAGGGCGGGTGATGTTTCCAAATCCTCATGAGATCTTGCACTCATGAGAAAACAGCGAAGAGAACTACTGATAGTTAATAATTAACTATCTGTAAACTGTCTGTTGATGCTCCTGATGATTTAAAAAGGAAAAAGACGTTTTATACCAATGCTTCAAAAATTTCCAGCTTAAATAAACTCACTAAATTTAACAGAGAGGAAGCCCTCAAAGAGACACTGTCACTAAGCAAAACCCAAGATAGTCTTGCATTTTTAAAAATACAGCGAAATGTAAGGCAATATAGGATGTCCATAGCAGTTCCTAAGCTGACACGTAACATTTGGAACAGTACTTTTAATAGCTCAGGCTGTTTCAGATTGGCGCATGTTTTCCTTAGCTAAAACGCGAGTTACACCAGTTTGATAAAACCCTGCCAGGTACGTAAAACAATGACAGGACCGGTAATTACTCATGTCCTAGAAATGGGCATCGTCCACACTTTCATGAGAAAACACAGAGACTTTGAAACCATGTAGTGTAAGGAAATGCAGCACTGACTCAGCACTGCAAACAGGACAAAAGGGAAGTAACGTTCACATTCTCTACTTTACAATACATGAAACACTCTCACATCACATTGCTGTGCCTGTCACGCAACCATGCAAAATATTAAAAAGAAAATTATTTTGTCAGCCACACCTCACTGTATTGAAAAGCCATTCATTCAGAAGAACTGCTCAACCCTTTCTGCAGCACATTTAGATGGATATCACCATCTCATTATCGGCAGATAAAGTAAGGTATTAGCTATAAGTTAACTTGATAATTGGGCTGCATTGTCATCTTTGTTTTGATGGCAATATTCAATAGAATCACTGAAAACAAAATGGAGATGTGGGAGTTGACTAAGAAAGTCAGGAACCAAGCTGAAGACACCGCTTTTTAGTTAATGAGAAACAGGCCTTTGCCAAAGTACAAGTCTGCTGCATACTCCCTTATGTTCCTCTGTAGCACAGTGAATGGATAAAATACATGAGGCACTGTGTGAAATTGAATACAATCTTTCATCTGGTCAAAATCAAACAAAATGTCTCAATAAAATGTCAAAGCCTCAATAATTCCTAGCCTGTCTTTGATCAAGTAGATGGTTGCTCTTTAATTAAAACCTTTCTTTTTGGTGCCCAGTATTCTTATGATAATGCAGAAAACAAACTTACCTGGAAGTAACTTGGGGTCCAACTTTTTAATCGGTGGTTCAATATTTTTCTTCACATCAGTCTAGAAAAAAAACAAATATGCCACATCAGATTCTGTTGTTCATGAGATGGTTAATGATTAATGGCACAAATGTCTCATTATAAGCTGAAGAGGTAGAAAGTTACCAATGAAATGTGCTACTGTGTTGTAAACAAAGCATAAAGTGGACTATAAAGTGTTTCTAGGTGTAAAACCAATAAAAAAGAGGAGACCTGTTACAGGGCTTGTAAATTCCCATCACACCTAAGATTCAATCAGAGTCACTTTACAAACATACTGAAAATAATGTAATATTGCATTAACTTACAACATGTAGTATGTAACAACAAGTCAGGTACAAGCTCCGTTTTCTATATTTGGTACGAAGCAGACACAGCAGTCAAGTAATACGATTAATACTGTATGCACCAATACTGCTCACACTTGCCTGATACTGTAACAGTCTATTAGTGTTGGGACGGTTGTGTGGGGTCATTAATGCTTTACTGTTAAGTAAATGAATGACTATGAGGTTAAAGTGCTGATTTTCAGGCTTGTGGGTTCAAGTGTGGGAATCATAGCCTTTTGGTAGGTTTGACATATTAAAAATAGTACAGTTTCAAAAGGCCGATCAAATCTAAATGTAAATATGTTTTAGTTAAAGATAAAGGATCGTACTTTATCAGCCTAGGTACTGTTTTATTTAAAGTCTAATGTGCTCGAGTAAAGACCCAGAATACTAGGAATGCACAGTGAATGACACCGCAAAAAGAATTATTAATTATAATCTAATGAAGGAATGCCACTGATTGAGCAGTCTCAGTCAAAGTTCAAGTCACTTTTCTTTATGTGGGGTAGGTGTATGGTTAATATTCTCTCCTAAATGTGAAATCATTGCAACATTTGCACTGCATGTAATTACAGTTTGGGGAAAAAAATGATATGAACGAAACTATTTGTCATCTGTATTTGTTTTTTGTTTATTATTTGGAGTTATCACCAGGACCAGAGCATGAAAATACGATGAATTTAGGCTACATACACCAATTATCAATGGAAAATTTGTTTTCAACACTTCTCTTGAACTTTCACTGCCAGAAATTGGATGTATTTTTGTTGCTAATCCCATGTCTGAAAGCAAACCATTTTACTCTTTATATGGAGAAGTGCAGTCACCTGCAGGCAAAACAATGTAAACAAAAGCTGAAACTCATACAAAGGATGCCATGGTATAGCTGGGTAATTCGTTCTTACAGATTTCCAGGTTTCATTGCTTGAAATTGTGCAGGAGTAGAAGGGAAATTAACTCAGCTGTGACATTTCACCTGTCATTGACTATGCAGATTGAAAGTCAAAGTAATCTGACAAAAACCCTTCTTCATTTAATGGCAAAGTTGCACAAACTCTTTCAATTTAAAATATTCTCTGATGAATCCGACGAACATCACTTGGAATAAGAAAATACGTACAACAGTCTGCATGTTTTTGGGGAATAGTGACATATTACACTGTATCCTGACCGTCCACCTTGAAAACTATACTCTTGCCATTAACTGTCATATGCAAACACATACAGACCTGTACAGGAGGAAGATAACACTTGAAGGTTGGTTTTATGGGTTTGCCAGAAAACATTGTTTATGTCCGCCCCTCTCGATGGTGTTCCTGAACGGGCGCCTGGCAAACGCTTAACTGCTGCCAGTAGGGAAAAAAACACACACAATCCAAAAGGAAGCCTTCAAGAAAACGTATATCAGAACCTTAGCTCAGTAAATCCAATGCACTCGTGGCAAAATATTCATCGAGACAGCCTGGGCGAGCGACGGCACTCCTCCATTTCGATAAGCAGTCAATTAGCAGATTATGCTAGCTGGTGGAAAAAAGTTGACAGAAGTTACCGTTGAGATGTCGGCGTTAGCTCGGTTAGCTAGCTAGCATAAAGTACTACATGAAGTTCCAACATCCCACGCAGAGATAAAACTACGAAAAAAACTACAAGCACCGGTTGTGCGTCTACATTTTCTTTACACCTGTTACTGTTTAAGTTACCCTCAGTGACTTCCTCAAAGGCTTAACTAATTCAGCCAAACGCAGTACCTGACACCGTGAACGACTTATCGGCCATGTTTATAAAGAGCCGAGGTCCCGCCCTGCTTCCGGGCTCCGCTGTTGAACTGTATTTCTGCAACGAGACTTTCTTTCATCAAACTTTCTGGAGAACTGAGACTGAACACCGGGGTATTCTACTCATATTCTAAGTTAACTGGATATCTACTACTACTTTGTGATAGCAAATACTGACAACCGTGTCACTGAAAGATAAAACGACGAATATTTTGTCAACATTTATCAAGTACGCCACCCATGGACTACAACTCCCATGAGGCATTTACAGGACTAAAAGCTTATGACCGTGTGTCTTTGTTTTTCTTTTTTTCCCTTTTTTTAAAATCACGACCTTAACTTTATTACGCAAAATATACAAATTGTTGCCGGAAGCTTCACAACTCGTGTATTTTCTGTGATTTATCCACTTTATCCGTTGCTTAATTTTTTTTTAATTAAAGGAAAATTTGTTTTACACAAAACTAACATTTGAAACAAGATGACAATAGTGCCAAAATTAGCCAGGATGTTCTTACGATAACATGCCCTACTCTCAGAATAATACTGATTCTTAAATTGGTTCTTTAAAAGGCTCTCTGGTTCTCCAAAGCACCATCATCAGTAGAAGAACCTTTTCATTTAAGGGATGGTTTCTTACATGCTTACGTTGGTTGTTTAAAATACTAAATATTCTAAATTTTTCTGGGAGTTATTTGGTTTGGTGATCGGTAATAATATAAAATTAAAGCTGCAACTAGTGATTTCTTATTGTTATTATTGTTATTACTGAATAATTATTTGGTCTTTAAAACATCATAAAACACTACATAATGACCATCAAAAGTTCCCAAATTCCAATCTGGCTACTAGAGGGAACCAAAACATACTGCAAAATCTTATGATTTTTTTTGCTTGTTTCTTTGTTTGTTAAAAATGACTTAAATCCTGTTGTCAAAATAGAGCAACGTAGGTCCACAAAGGACTACTTTGAAAGTGGTTCTTGATAGAACCTATCTTTGCTTAAGTTCCATGGAGGGCCATGTAATATATGACGCCTTTTTTAGGAAGCCATTTTTTGAAGAAATGGTTCTTTGAAGAACCTGTGCTAATATTGAGGAGAAAAAAGATCATTTCAAAATTCAAAACAATATTTTTAATGTTTAACTTCCAATAAAGACACATTTATTACAGATTCTGCGCACTAAATAACATTAAATGGTCTCTTGAAAAACTGTTTGTTGTAGAAATTGAAACAGCAAAACTATTCACATTAAATCATAAAGCAGGAATCCCAAGAGACCACCACTAGTTTAGACATTGAAGTTTAAAATGATCAGACTAATCAGTTTTTTTGAAGTTAGTTCTGACACAAACTACAACAAGGGTGTCAAACATGCGGCCCGCGGGCCAAAACCGGCCCTCCAAAGGATCCAGTCTGGCCTGCCGGACGACTTTGTAAAGTGTAAAAATTACAGAGAAGACATTAACTGCAAATTGTAAATTTGTAAAACTATAGATTTAAAAATAATTTCCAGACCATGACAAGTTGTTTTGACCATAAGGTAAAATACTTGATTGCGCATTGTTCTTTTGTGATTTTATGACTTGTTTTTGTTGTATTTTGTCTTTTTTTGTCTGACTTTTGTTTTGATCATGAAGTAAAATACGACATTGTTCAGTTCCAGAGGACTACATGTTTTGTTCCTTTGTAGACACTCTGATCTGTAAGTTGTAATGTGTAAATGATAAACTGAAGCATAATGATGTTGTTGAAATTGAACGGATTTTTCTAAAGAAATTTCAGGTTGTTCATGATGCCCTCTAAAAAGATAATTTCCTAAATATGAACATTTTTGCACTAAAATACAGGAAAAATTTGGTGTTGTGGTTATTTATAGGTTAATATGCTCTGATTTTACTGGTCCGGCCCACTTGAGATCAAATTGGGCTGAATGTGGCCCCTGAACTAAAATGAGTTTGACACCCCTGATCTACAAATTACAATTATTTTTGTGACACTAAGCTTCAGTAGTTCTTTTGCTCATAAACCTTCATGAATTTCCCACTAGTTATGCACAGAATTTAAATAAGTTGTCTTCGATCGACAATGTGATGCCCAGATTTTAACCTGGGGCAAATTTGTCATTATGATAACTGAAAAAACATTCTAGACATTCACGATTAAGTTTCAACTCTAACATCGCTGAAAAGTTATTCATCAGGAAATTTGACCAAAAAACAGTCTCAGGATGACATCAAACATGAGTCATACATTATTTGCTGCTTGGTTTAAAGCCGTACTCACTGTCCTCCCTTTGAAGGCAGCCAAATAACAGGCAGAAAAGAAAGACGTTGCCATTTACAGGTAGTTAGAACATATGTGAGGGCAGTGACAGGTGACGGGCAGAGGAAGGTGCTCAGTGGACAGATGGGGAATGGAATTACTTTCTACTACTTTTAAAAGAATAGTATTACACAGGGACAACTGACTAAACTGAAAAACATGTGCACACTGCTAATATCACACCCCCAGTATTTCAAGCTTCTACCAAAATTAGCTGGTATAGACCTAAATGAGTGTTATATTTAAAAAATAAAGATTACACAAAGCATGTCTGAAGACAAGAAAGTCTAACATCATAACCAGAAACTTTTTTTTAACATATCCATTTCCATACACAAGTCAACATTCACACAAAGTATCATTTTATGTGCATAAATAAATGCAGTGTTGTGATTTGAGCTTTAAATCAAAAACGTTTTGTCTAATATTGCCATGTTTCTTCCTAATGTCTGACCAGGTCTTCAATGTCCACAAGGTGGCGACAAACCATACACAAGTCAACATTCACACAAAGTATCATTTTATGTGCATAAATAAATGCAGTGTTGTGATTTGAGCTTTAAATCAAAAACGTTTTGTCTAATATTGCCATGTTTCTTCCTAATGTCTGACCAGGTCTTCAATGTCCACAAGGTGGCGACAAACCATACACAAGTCAACATTCACACAAAGTATCATTTTATGTGCATAAATAAATGCAGTGTTGTGATTTGAGCTTTAAATCAAAAACGTTTTGTCTAATATTGCCATGTTTCTTCCTAATGTCTGACCAGGTCTTCAATGTCCACAAGGTGGCGACAAACCATACACAAGTCAACATTCACACAAAGTATCATTTTATGTGCATAAATAAATGCAGTGTTGTGATTTGAGCTTTAAATCAAAAACGTTTTGTCTAATATTGCCATGTTTCTTCCTAATGTCTGACCAGGTCTTCAATGTCCACAAGGTGGCGACAAACCACCACACTAAAGGCATCACAAAAGCTCTGGAAACCATGACTTTCTTATTTATATGTTCTTCATACACTAGAAGAGCTCTCTCCATTTGTTAATGTCACTTAATATATAAGCCAATCTCACCTTCTGTCATTACATCTGAAAATCCCTTTTTTTCACAGTCACATGACAAATGGTGATATTTAAAATTCTGAGGCCTTTTAGTATACAGCTGTGGGAAATTCAGTTTCCTTAATATTCATCTTAGATCTCAGAATTATGTTTAAGAATAGGACTTAAATATGATGGCAACATACACACACACAAATTATGAGTGTATGTATACAGAGGAAGCCTGTCAGACGGGTTACACCCATAGACTCGCCTCACTGCTCAACAGCATTTCAAGGAAAGCCTCAAGTCTGACTGGAGACTGAGAGGTGTACACCAGCGCCACCCAAATACTTCAAAACGGGTTTCCCTTTAGTTGCGTTTTTGTTTGTCTTAAGATGATAGAGGACGGAATTTCTGTGTGAATTTAGGAACAGCCTTTTCCAGAAAAAAGGCAAGAAAGGGAAATTCACAAGCTTAAAATATCTGCCTATTAGCAGTTGTATGAAAATGAAAATGAGATACCAGCACTTTTTGTTTTTGTTTCGGATACATGTCTTTATGGATTTATTTCTTAGTGTACCCAGGTGACATTTCAGTATCGCTGCCAGTACTTCTTTTTTGCTACTATTGTTATTTTATGTTAGCTATATTTATTATTCTTATTATTAATATTGTTGTTGTTGTTATTATTATTATTATTATTATTATTATTATTATTATTATTATTATTATTATTATTATTATTTTACTAATGTATCACCCGTCTTGCTATTCTAGTTCTATATTATTTTGTCTGATCTTATATAGTGATTAAATTGAGCCCTTTATCAGCTGCAACACTGAAGTTACTCACATTAATGATTCCGAAGGCTAAGTACAGTCAAATAATATGTTTTATTTTTGATGAATGGGCTGCTTTTACTTTGCTTTTTGATACTATTGTTGTACTTCTACAAAATAAAAGTTTGAATGCATGAGTTGCAAGAGTATTCCTACAATGTGGTACTTTTACTTCAGAATGTGAGTACTAACACAGACAGTACATGTTACTATGTTTTGGAGCTTTTCTCTTAAAGTCTTCAGGTGTCTGAGGGGACTGGTGCTGGAATAACGCGTGTTTGTCTGTTGTGAGGAAGTTCCAGCTTTGCGCATGCCCAGTAGCGTCTCTCCCGGTATCTAATGAATATTTAAGTCAGTCCGCGCTCAGCGTCCTTTGATTGGAGCCTCCGAGGCTCGGTTTCCTGTGTTGTGTTGTCGTACTTCTGAGGGCAGCTCTCCCTCAGAGTCTCCATCCAGCCCGTAGTGTGAACGCCGCTCTGCTGTCACTGTCTGCTGTCTGACTGCACGATGGACGGAGGACGAAGCTGAGGAGCCGCATCCATGCTGTCCGGACTCTATCAGGAGTATCTCCTGTAAACTTTGGATTTGTCCTCTGGCATTAGGTTAAACTAGAAGACTTTGTGGGTTTTTTTTTAGTGTGAACTCCAGTGAGGTTCGCACAGAGTCTGGATCAAGGGCAGGACGACAGAGCAGCCTGTAGACAGGACAGAGGATGGTGAGTGATGTTTACACTCGATCACACATTATGGCACCATTTGTTTAATACAGCCAGTCATTACAGGCTAAATGTTTACCACAGAGCTGCTGGAAGTGTCTTTATCACCGAGGGGATGGAAGAAAAACCCGAGAATGATCGATCTATTTAGTGCCAGAAGTTAAACTTGAGTTTAAATTAGCTTTAAGTTTGTCCATTTACGCTCCAGTTTACTTTTATTGTACTTGACAGCCTGGTTTATGTCGCTAATTTGTTAGCTTGACAATTATTTTTGCTACTATTTCCCAATATTCATTAATCCTACAATTAAAGACAGCCACTCTGTCTCCATCTTTACAGTTTTTCTCACAGCCTTGTACTTTTTCTCTTCTTCAGTGAAGGTAACCAGCAAACACTGTTGAATCTGACTTATTGGAGAGATGTGATGTCACTTCAAAGCATTGTGTACAGTCCTTTCTCTGAAAACCGGTTAGTCCTGGAGGAAGAGAGCATGTGTCAGGTGGATTGTGTATTCTGTACATGTGCAGCTTGTTGTGTGTCTGTGCATTACTTGCAGACAGGTTTTTCCTGGTTGAGGAATGTCATCCCTGCAGCAGTAACGCCTCGAGCTGAGTTATGGAGGAGACAGTGTGGCCTCATCTTAGTGTTGTGACAAGTTACTGAAGCCTTGGTCCTCTGTGGATGAATTCACACTTTGCATTGAACACAATAATACAACCGTGTTGCAGGTTTTTATCACATCCTTACTTTTCTTTGATAAGAACTCAAATTATAAGCTTAAGAAAGAGCCTTTAAATCAACTCAATAACTATATGTCCATGTCAGTGCAGCAGGTTTCATGCTTCACATCTGTTGCTTGGTTCACATAAACACAAATAATGTCTCTTTAAAACAGGTAGGACTGCAACCTGTTGGCATCCTGCCATCTTAAGAGTTGCATCGAACCTATAGGTTTGGTTTCCCAGATGAATACCGAAGGACAAAGGTTGCATAATGTGCATATTTTTATGAATTACCTTATTTGGTTGCATCAGAGAGAGCGATCCTGAAGAGAAAATGCTCAACCATGATGTTAGTTCCAAATTTAAAAGTGCTGAGGGGTTTGATTTAACATTTAAACTTGAAAGGAAATTATGTTTTAAGAGCAGCCGCTAAGATTTTAGAGTTAATGAAAAGCTGTTGCTGGTTTTGCAAGTGTTAAAGAGAGTATGGGGTCATGTGGACGGCAGTAGACAGAGAAACTAGTCTGTCATCCTGGCCTCCTGGAAGAGCAGACAGCAGCTCTGCTCACTGGTTCCTTCTCTGCCAGATGCTGAATAGCAGAGTTGGTATGACAGCAGATGGTTTGCATTAGTTTGTCCAGCGGGGAGGTGCGTACACAGTAACCCCCATTTCCCTTCATTTCAAATCTGGCGCTCCATTTTCAAACCCATCAGTGCTGTAGAGATTTGCTCTGGAATTCAAGCCCTGTCTCTGAAAACAGAACGAACACCCGTCCTGTGGACCTGGGGAACTCGTTAGGCCTGTCGCTTGTGCCTCAGCTCGCTCACGCTCTCCTCCCGATCACTTCCATACGTCTTTGTTACGACACTGCAGC
Source organism: Amphiprion ocellaris (assembly GCF_022539595.1). Classification (NCBI taxonomy): domain Eukaryota; kingdom Metazoa; phylum Chordata; class Actinopteri; family Pomacentridae; genus Amphiprion; species Amphiprion ocellaris. Next base: position 12,604,587 of record NC_072766.1, read on the forward strand.
CATGTTTTCGCTGCTTTGCTGTTTGTGATGAGTGTTGACTTATTCTACCAATGCACTTGCTGTAAATCATTCAGGAGGAGAGACGCTTACGAGGTGCTTATAAAAGTCTCAGACACGCTGTAAATTCAAGTCGTCAACTAGCAGCAAGTTTGTGAGTTTTCACTTTACATCAGTCTGAGTTTGTTTCAGATCTTGTTTGACTTTTGTTTTAAATGTTCTATTTTAAATGAAAATCTATAGCATTTCCATCACTCATATTATTAATCATTGAATTGATAGCAAGCAGATGTGGTTGTATGTTTTACTGTCTTAGATTTTGTTGCATATGAGCACATTTAGAGATGGAAAAAAATCTTTATAACACATAGTTAAGTGTTTGGATATGTGTCAGACAGTCGATAATTTATTCCATCTTCTTAACTGGCTAACATATTGTGTTTATTGTCCTAAAACTCAAATATGGAATCATGTATCAGCCTTCTGTTGTGGAAGATTCTACAGCTCAACAGGATTTCTTAACTATTAAAGTACACAGTTCACATAATGACACACTATGACACTTTATTCATCACAGAGGATAAATTGCTTACACAATGGCTTTTGTAAGAGCCAGTTTTCCTGTTTTTTTTTGTTTTTATTACTATTGTAGGGCAATTTTTAGAAAAACAATGTCAGATGCCACCTTTGGGTTTGTGATTAAAAAACAAAAAAGACTTTAGTCATCCACACACGATGGCTGAAAATCATTTCCACACAACAGCTTTATGAGTGTTGTTGCTTACAGTAAGTGCGTGTTGTCACATTCATATTTCATTGGTAGGTTGTCTAGAGATGACACTGTGAAACATGATATTTTGAACGCTGGAAATGGTGAGGTGAGGACCACCCAGCAGTTTTTTTTTTTTCTTGTGACTCAGTTTGTTTACTGTGTCCCCTGAGCAGTTTGTGCTTCCACCCCTGCTGTGCCAGAGTCCCTTGTAGCTGCACACTTTGGCTCTGGATGTAGGGATGTGCTGCTTACTCTGCTGGAGTTCTGTTTGGTCTCAGCCACCAAGTTTTTCACAGTAAATGATGAGCAGAGGATGCAGCTACTTCACCTCATCCACAAAGCAACTAAACAGAGCATTTACTGATTATTAAGTGAAGCTCTTCCTCTTAGCAAATGTTTACACAGATGTAGTATTTTATGGACTCATTATTGGATCTAAATTTGATTTAAACTTAAATGGTCAAGTCAGTGATGTGTATCTGTACATGAGTGTCATTAGTTTGGTCCACCCAAATATCAGCAACTGTGTGATGAATCTCCATTACATTCGGTAAATATTTCAGTGGTGACCAGAGTGTGAAACCTCCACACTTGTGGATTTTCTGTTAAATGTCTGAACTGCTATTGAATGAACTGCCATGAACTTGGGTTCACACCTTCATATCAGCTTTAGGATGAATTGTAGCTCATAACTTATTGATACCTTAAATTTTAACCGATAGTGTTATCATCAGGTCAAAAGTACAATTTTTCAAATGAGCTCTGAACTTGGATCAACTTTGTTTGGTCTTTAAAGGGTCTCAATAGGGCTTCTGTGGAGTAGAAGCAGTTGTATCCCAGATGTAACGCTTCTGTTTTTGTCAATCTAACATCTCCCTCTTAAAACATGTTGCTACATCTTTGGCTTCGCTCCACACAACACAATTTTATTTGGTTTAAGGAAATACAAACAAGCCAGAGCACTTTTTCCACTCTAGCAGAATGATAGCAGACCATTCTGTGCTGCAGAACGGTCTGGTTCTGCCCATTTATGAACTGGGTACCAGACTCAAAGATGGTGCTTGCTCACTTGAAATAAAATTACTTGTTTAGTGCTATGAACCAAGAGTTTTCTAGTTTTCAGTTTTGCACCATAACAGCCATTGTTTCTCTCACATTAAAAAAAAAAAAAAAAGCTATAAGGCATTAAGCAAAATTATTTTTGGCCAGCTGACATTAGATCATTTTCTCCAGCACCTAAACACACCTCTCCTCTTGTGCTTTGAACTAGTTATATCCTAGTAAAGGATAAATAAACTTGGTTGTAAATGCTTTTATCAATGTCGATATAATCCTGCGAGTCCTACCCAGTGTAATGTCCTCTGATGTTTAGTTTATTTCCCTTGCTCTTAGATCAGAAGCCAAACAGTCTCCCAATAGTTGCCTATTTGCACGTATGACTTCCGTCATGGTGCACAGGGAATAAGGTCAGACTCTTGCAGCTGTGCTCTGGTTATCTGCTCTGATAGCTTCCCATCGTCACATGCCAGCCAGCGTTCAGCCTCTCAGCCCTTGTCCACACGTAGCCGGGTATCTCACAAAACGAAGATATTTTTCTACGATTCGGCCTATCATCCACACGAAAACTTTACGTCATCAAAAACGATTCTTTTTAAAAACTCCGACCAAAGTGAAGATTTGCGAATTCTCCGTTTTATGCGTCTGGATGTGGACATCAGTAACCGGGGGTTTGCGTTTCGAAACGTCACCGCCTGCGACAAAATATGTTCCTACGTCACATATGCGACCTGTGTTTACATTCGGTAACAGTATGGATGCTCTCACAAGGTTTTGGGCGCTGTTTCTTGTACAGGCGCTTTTTACTTGCTTGTTTTTACAAGCCCAGATACTGCTCCACATTCAACAACACAGGCGAAGGACGACGTTAAGGACGGTTATTCTCCACCACCTTGCTAGGATTTGGGGAACTACTGCCACCTAAAGGTCCGGCATGCTTATGAATGTGCTGAAAAACGCACTTATGCGGTTAGGTGTGGATGAAGTTTTTTTCTAAAAACGAGGTGGTGTGTACGTAAGTTTTTTTCTAGACGGAGGGGGCAGGATATTCGGTTTTACAAAAACCCTGCTACGTGTGGACAAGGCCTTAATGCTGCCACTTAGCCTAGGTTCGACTTGTCGATGCATTGTCACGGCGTGAAGGGTGAACCCGAGCTGAGAGCACACAAGCGAGGAAGCGGGGCTGAAGTAAAAGGTGGATTTATTGTACTGAAGGAGTGAGGTAGAGAACTAATAAGTGCAGAGTGAGCTAACGTAAGTAACACAACAGGGAGTGATGGGGAGGGGGGCGAGGGTACTGGGAGCCAGCGGTCCTGGACGACGTCCGGAGCGGTGTGGGCAGGCGGCGGAGAGCGGGCAGGAGAATACAGTTCCAGGAGGGGGGAGGACGGTCAGAGCAGGCAGGGGATCCGGAAGATGCAGGTGGTGCAACAGGACTGGGAAAACCGGGATAGGAGAAACAGGATTATTTCACGAAGTATTACTAGTAAAGTAATACTTGCAAAAAAGGCAAGAACTGTGTGACCGGCTCTTATCGTGGGGATGATAATCAGCTTCCCGGAGTTCTGTGGATGACAATTATTATGAATGGGCGGCAGCTGTGAAGGGCAGCTCCGCCCGGCGAGAGAGAGGGAGAGAGAAGGAGGAGAGGGAGAGAGGGAAAAGGAGAGAGGGAAAAGGAGAGAGGGAAAGGCGGTCAGGTGAGGGCGGAGGAGGGGGCCCTGACATGCATGTTGTCTAACGTCACTTCTACTCACAGAAACTGTACTGACACAACATGAAAACGTCTAACTAATCAAAAGGACGTGTGATTTAATGTTTGCGCTTACAGGAAGGTGAATTCTCCTACAGACTGAGACTTATGTTTTTCTTTTTGATTCTTTCATTTTTGACATTATTACAATAAAACTAAAATATTCTTTAAAAAAAAAAAAAAATAGGCAAAGTAGTAGACTGCCCTTTCACCAGAAGACACTTTTGTTCATCTTAAAAGAAGTTTTCTTTTGTACCTGGATTTTCGCATTAGGCGCTTGGGCAAAAATGATTTTTTAAAATCCAAAATCAGGTAAAAAAGTAATGTTTATTGATCCAGGTGAAGCTGTAATGTATTAAAATGGATGTCTCACAGTGATAGCCAGTAAATATACAAGTGATACTTGTATATTTTGGACCAAACCATGTGGGAAACACTCACAGAGCTGTAGACTGTGATAAATGAGGAACAAGGACTGAGTCAAAGTTTTTTTAAAGGCCTGTCAGCTGCTGTATTAAGACATGAAGTCAACGACTGGAAACAAAGTCAAAATTAGTTTGAATTACTTGTCTTTTCTGGCATGTATCCCATGGCAGGGCTGAGTCACTGCATTTCTCTCTGTGGAATCATGCGGTGACTGGAGTGTCAGAATCGTGTTCTTTTGACCTTGACAATCATCCATACGCAGGTTTTACACCGCACATTCTTACTGTATTGTACCATATATATATATTTTTTTTTTAATTTCCATGTGGGTTTCTCTTGTGAACACAGTGTCAGTCATTGATGAGTACTGAGTTTGGTTGCTTCTGTCAGATTCCTAACAGAAGTCATCACTTGCAGCAGCTTGACTCACAATAACATGAGATGAATAAAAGGATGACATAGAATATCCTTTTTATCTTTATATGATTCTATAATTTTAGATATTTGGTAACAGTAGCATTTATCTATCATCTGTCTTTATTAAGGGAGGTGCAGTATGTATCATAAACCAGTACTCTGTTCACCACATACTGGGGAGAGACTCAGTTGAGCTGTCAGTGCTTGAATTAAACAGCTGAGTCATTTATTTAGCTCCAGTATTACTGTGTTGCCTTTTGTGGAGTTGATTGTCAGCATCATTAAACTCCCATTCATCATCTGCCTGCACCACACCCACTGAACCTAATGGACTCTCTCAGTCCTAAGTTTCAATCCAAAGCTTTTTAGTTTCAGCATGAAAGACTAACAACAATATTGTCTTGCTGTTCTATTCTGTTTGGACTATTACTAGAAACTCGTATTGTTTTGGAACAAACAGCATGTCGGAAAAAATGCATTCTTGTTCCTCAGTTAAAGCACTTGGCTGACCTTGTTTGACCTTCAGCCACTTTTCTCACAGTAACATGAGGCACCTTTGACCAGAGTTGGCCTTCCAGTCTGAAGCAGCACTGTACTCAGGATGTAAACAGTTTTGGCACGCAGTGAAAGAATCCCTATAATTTGGTGTTTTTCAGGGAGTAGCCTCACACTGCAGAATGGTCTGCCCCCATCATCATTCTGCTGTAGCAGAAAAAATGCCATGGCTTATTTGAATTTCTTTAAACCAATCACAATCGTACTGGGCAGAACTAATCCAGTGATTTAATAACAGTGTCCAGTTTGGAACATTTGCATGCAAGAAGGCTAATTCACAAAAAGAAACTAGCAGGACTGTGGGATTGCTCGATCCAGATGCTCTGCAAAACTTTGCATTTTCAGTAGGGTAGATAGGTTATTGTTGTTGTTTCTCGTAGTGAAGGGGATTTTAAAAATGGTAGCTGGCCGACATGAGCGGCCAGTGGCAGGCTTATACCTGCAATCTACATCTAGTGAGTCAGACTATTCCGAAAGATACTTTAGAACAGCTGAAGTTTGATTCAAGTGTAGCTGTTTTAACAGAGAGATGTTAGCTTCACAAAAACAGAAACAGTACATCTGGGACACAACTGCTCTGACTCCACAGAAGCTCTTTTGGAGACCTTGACTTTAATAATTTGCTTCTTTCCTGGCAGCTGTTTGTTAATGTGAGCTGCAACTGTAGCTTCTTAGCTCTGATACTTGAGGATAAGTCTGTCGATGGTACATTATGAAATGCAGTCAAAAACAAGCTGTACCACTGACACAAGCTAAATGCTAGATGTAGTCATTTTTTATAATATGATGAGCCCAAGATTCTCCTTTTACATCATAAGAAACCTAAAATTACCAGGGAGTTGCAGGAAACCCAGAAAACTCTACCGGCTTCACTGCTGCTTCAATCTTACACATGATTTCCTGTCAAGCTTCTGCTCTCTGTTAGTCTGAAGTTTTAACATGTATTTTTATGTCCTCAATTGCTACCAGGGGTAGATGCTCATTTCATTGATTGAAACCTGAGAACCTGCTGTGATGGCACAAAGCATGGCCGTGAATTAGTTTCCACTGCAGATACTTTATTTACATTCAACCACTACTGAGGCTGCTTTAAAAAGAAAATGCAGCACTTTGTGACATGTGTCTTGTCTAGGATTTCAGCCGAGTTCCACCCTAAACCACATTGTCTTTGATATTATATTTTATTGGCACCCTTATTGCTGTTGTCATCCATTTAAGGGACTGATTCAATTTGAGATGTCGAAAATCAGCAGCTTTCAAGTTTCCATAGTTTAACTGTTCTCTGATAAAGAAAAGTGCTGCCACTGAGAAGTTGAGACTTTGTGTATTTCAGTTAGTGATGTGTTAAAAGTCACACAGTATCTGTTTATTTTTGATCATTATGTCCTCTTTCCCTGGGAGGGGTAGCGTTCAGCCCTGCCCTGCAGGCTCGCCATTGTAACACCAGCACAATCAGTCAGTGCTCATGTTTCCAAATCCTTTCAGGATAATATAATTCTTTTAATATTCCCTTTCATGTGACCTCAGGCAGCTCAGATCCATCACAATGTGAGAAATCTAAACATGGGCAGGCCTTCTGATTTATGGTTCGGTCCCGGTTACATCCAAGTGACCGCTGTCGTCACCCAAGTTGTTAAGTGCAAAGATGAACTTCTGCTCATAACCGTGTTCTACTGCAGCTGTTGATTCTATACAGGGGAAAAAATATACAGTGTAGCTCACATTTCCATACCCTTCACATTTCCTGAGAATGCACAATTCAAGGAGGCTTTGGTTCCAAGCCTTTACATTCATAGACTTATTATTAGCAGCATATAAAACTTATTTCCAGATCAGTGCAGTTTTGATTGGCAAGACAATACTGAACTGAATGAGTGTCTAGTGAGTCTGTACTGGGATCAGTGTGGTGGCTGCCTTCCTGCTTCACTGTTTGGCAAAGACTTCAGCAAAGGGCACGGGCATGGCGGCTGTATTTAATGGTTGAAAGGGGAATGCCAACCATTTTAAGAATTAATATACTGTTGTATCTGTTTCCCAGTCAGGGTGTGTGGATTTTTACTACTTCTTCTGTAAGTTAGATATGTGAGACTTGAATATACAGGATCACTGTGATGTCTGGAGTCTCCAGCTGACAAGTAAGTCAACATATCGGTTTAATGTATGTCAATACGCTGAACAGTCCATATGAGGAACTTTAAAGCCAATCTGTGATGTGAAACTTTATCTGGATATAGACAGACTTTTAGAGATGAAAAAAGAAAGCTGCTTGCATTCTTTGGCTACACTTCAGTCGGTTAAATCACAGCAGGTTGGACAGATGTGCTTGAATCAGCAGTTGGTTCCTGATACAATGCTGATTCTTAAGATGCTGCTTTAACAGACTGCACGTTCTTTTCAGAGTTGCAATACCACTTAATTATGAATCAAGTTTTTCCTGGGAATTTCTAGGTAAATTTCTAAGGCTAGACAAAGAAGAGCAGTGGATTTGTACTGCCAGGGATATTCAGTCATGCAAGTAAGAAAAAACATAAAGATAGCAGTTTATTGCCAGAGTTTTATATGTGAATCTGGAGGCTGTATATGGTATTTCTCCATATAATCAGAACAGACCATACATACATTTCTCTTCCGTCTGTTGGCAGGTGAAGCGACAGGTTGCCTCCTTTCCTCCTCCTCTGTGTTAAGTCGAGCCAAATGTGACCACATGTTGGCTGCAGAATCACAAAATGTGGATTTTCTTTTACAAACAAGCTTTTGTCTTCAACTTTCTGAACTGTAATGCAGCACTAGAAATTGGCTTTAACCTGGACAGCTATTAGACAAAATGAAAACCAATGTGTGCTTTTTTTTTTTTTTTTTTAATATCTCCAATGTGACCAGAGTTCCAACCTTCTTAACAGTTTGACTTTAGTGGGAGTAATGGTGCAGCAGTTTTCTGCTCTGTGTAATTCAGCGTGGACTTACTCTTTAATCAGGTTTCAGCCTCATCTGTATTTTTCAGCATCACTTCAGCATGTGTGTGTTGTGTGTGTTGTGTACAGTGTGACCTTAATGAGCATCCCATTCCTCAGAAGCTCAGCCGGATCAGACTGTCTCACACTGCGGCTCGTCGGTCCTCTGACACCATACACACTCTGCTTCTTCTATTGAACTTCTGCTCTGAATCCCATCAGTGTTTATCTTCCCCTTCTGCCTTGGAAAAGGCCAACTCTCTCAGTCAGCAGTTTTATCTGCATCTGGCCCGATTACACACAGTGAGTGATCCTGGACAAAGTGCAAACGTAAGCAGCAGAGACCAGGTGGAAATGCTGTTTAGAGAGTAATACCCCCTTAAGCTCTGTTTAGTTTAGAATAAACCAGATATGTTTTCAGTCCCTACAAGGGGTCTGAGAAAAAAATCGCTCAGAATCTGCCCACACGTTGGGAGCATGAATGTGTGTTGGTGCTTTTTCCTGACTACTTTTGGCAAAGTATATAGCCCCTTTAGTAGTTAGAAATAGAGTCTAGTAATAGTTCTAGACCAGAAGAGTGACTCATGACAGAAATATCCCATGTGTACTCTTGGGTCTGTGTTCATTGTTTTTATATGTTTCAGACCGTCTACTGCAAATTATATATAATGTGGAGTTCTTTAGAGCACATCATTTACTGAATATTTCTTTGCTCTTGCTTCATGGGCCAATGAACCTGCAGAGTGTTTAGACTGTTTTTTGTGCCGTGTGATAGCAGCGAGCAGGAAAGTAGCCGTGCTTGCTGGTACATTCAGGGAAACTCAGGAACTGCATTCAGGAGGTTTCTGAGTTTCAGTATCGATTGTAAAGTAAAGCCAGGGAGATAAAAACTAAAGTTTGATGTGTAATTATCTTGCAATGAAAGTTTTACTCTCGGGTCAGAATACAAAGATTCCTAGAAGTGTCTGAAGGCATCACTGAGGATCAGTTGCTTTTCCTAGCTAGTTATTGTGTGACTATTTTGCAACTTTGTCCAGGAAACCAAAACTGTCTTGGTGACTAAGTGTTTGTCTATCACAAACAAATTGTAAGTCTGATTTTCTGACTGCACTGAAATAAACCGCTGGCAGTATCTCGAACAGTAAAAATCTTTATGGTGTATGCTGGAAAATGGCTGTCAGTAGCGTAAAGGATACACGATTTGCAGTTAATGGGCTAAAACACACAAAACCACCGACATTCTGTCCGAATATAATGTGTGCAGATTTGTTGGCGGTCACACTGCACTGTGATTTCCATCAGGAATCGACTGTGTTGTGAAGTACTGCAGTTGAAACTCTGACCTACCTCAGATAACCAAAAACTCAGATGAGTGTCTGACAAAGTAAAAGTGACCTGCCGATGGTGTCTGGAGTGTTGGCAGGTTTCCAGTCTGGTATTTTTATATTTAAAGGCTAGATGACCCTTTTTATACATTTGGACCAGAGACTAGGTCATTAATTATCACAGTCTTGGTCGACTATAGAGTTGTGGATGGTGGTACAGCGTCAGATATGGCTGGTTAGGCCAATATGAGAGTGACAGTTCCTCACACAGCAAGGACAAGTGAAGTCCAACATTGGTTTGTCTCTCTTGCTTTTTGTCTTCCTCCTCCATGTCTTTGGTGTCTCCAAGCCGATCTTCCTGACGCTACACTTTCCCAGGTGTTCAGGTCAATGCACAATCGTACAGACTTCATTGTAATGCAGCTGTAATCTGCCTTTAGGATATTTTTCCTGCACTAATTATCTGTACAGGCATTCCCTGGGGATTCATCTATTGTCTATTCACAATATGTGACCAAGCATGAGTCTCTGTTTCAGCGGGTTGGAAATCCTGGCCTTTCCAGCTCTCTCCAGGACGGTGATGGTGCACTTTGTTGTGCCGGGTGATGTTCTGGATGCATCAGAGGCAGAGAGTGTGGAAGCTGTAACGCTCTTGTTTAGCGCGCAAAGTCCAGACTCACTGCCACACAGGAGTCATTAATAATAAAGATGCTTTGTTCTCTGCCAAACCCAGTACAAACATTACGTAATGTTCATGTAAATTGGAGCATTTATAAAACCTGTCCAGCGTTACATAAAGCAAGAGGGAGCAAAACTAAACAAATTAATTTTATAGGCCTGAGAATCTCTTAAGGCTTGTCTGTTATGACCTCAATTAACCTTAGTTTGTGCTTTAACTTGTGACACATGCTTTCCAAACTAGAGTATTTCAGTCTTTGTCCTTGGCTCTTCTTTCTCTCTTTTTTTCTCACAGTCTTTGACAAATACTGATAATAACTTAGAAAGACTTATCACATCTGAATAACTGCTGACCTTTTTTTTCACAGTTAACCCCTAACTGATGCACTGTGTATAATATCAAAGCTGTATGTACATTTTCTTGAACATGTAATTTTAAGGCAGCATTGGAAATTAGGTCAAGTAAACTGGTGAATGGTACCACTGTTAATCTACCTGAGGGCTTATCAAATGCGGGGTCCTTCTAAAGCAGCAGTTTTAAGTTATGCCCATTGAAATGTTTGGGCCATTTTTTTGCTTTGTATTTAGTCCATGACCCTCAGCATTAGTCTGCCTGTAACACTAAGAGGGCTGTGTTCTTAAGCTAGATTTAGTTTAAGAGGCTTCAACTAACATATCCTGCAGTTTGGGCTTTACTTCATTAAAAATGTCTTTTGTAATCTGCTGAGGACAGCTAGGAAACGTTTTCTTTGCACAAACTCAACCTGTTGTTAGTGCAAATGTTAGTTTTACATGCTGTTCCTCCTACTGAAGTTGTGTGATGTCTCCAGACTTTTAGTACTGAGTGATCAAGACTTCTTATTTTAGAAGAGAGGAATCTCTTCTCATAGCTTTTATCCCGATTTGGCTCAGACGCCAGAGCAGGAACTTAATCCTAACACATGGCGGACTGTGTGTCAAACCCTGGTGTGGAAAAGGAAAATGGCACAGAAGGGAGAAATGAGGGAAAAAGTGCCGCTTATGATACTGAATCAAACCCAGCCATTTCCTGTACCCCGAGCCAGAGCCGCTCAGCACTCTCCATATATGGTGATGGTATTTGCATGAAGGGAAAGCCTGGGCTTATGGATCAGGACTAGTGTTGAAATTCCTTTGTATTTACTTTCAGGAAAAGGTCTGGTTCTGTTTGGGTTTTTTGGGTGATCTGATTATATTTGATGAGAGGAAACTAATCAGATGTCCTCTCTGAGTCTCTTCATGCTTCCGTTCATAACAGTTGTTAGAGGATTTGTCAAAGTATCACAGGTTTAGATCAGCATGTTTAAGTGATGTCAGAGCTGGTTTCTGTGCTGCGTCTGTGTGTTGCTTTGCTCAGAGGGAAGTCTGTGGTTCCTTGGTGATGGTGTTGTTATGGCCACCAAAGACTCCACATTTTGCCAGATGTCCCTTGTGTGCACGTATTTGCACTCTTACTCCAACCCCATTGACCTACAGTAAGTTATATTCCCTTAATTTGAGGATTTAATACAATAAAACCTATGAAATACAGCTAAAAGTGAGAAAATTCAACACATAATATTTGCCTTGAAAGGGATGAGGCACTTTGTTTTTTATTGTTGCATTTAAACTGAGGTTTATGACATGACTACCTGTTTGAAATGGCTGTGTTTGGGCCATTGTGTCATCAGGGAAACATCTATTTTCATGTACCTGGGCTCCATGTGTCAAAGTTATTTACTCTATTTATTCTTTTATTTGTTATACACCAAGATAGTTTGTAACCTTGTTTTTTATGTAATTTGTGTGCAGGACATTAGCTGTTGAATGTTTTACTGCCAAACCAATATCTCCAACCCCTTATAAGCATGAACAAGGTCATGTTAATGTAATAATATTAATAAAAATACAACATCATGGTGACGAGCTTTTAAAAAAAAATACAGGAGTTTGTGGGAAGCTACTAACTCTGTGTGTTTAACTACAATGTCAGACACAGAAGAAAAAAAATCATTTATAAAAAGAGTAACAAGTCAGTAATGTCCACAGTGCATCCTCTTTTAACCACAAATTATTGTTGTGCTGTTAACTTTCTACACTTTATGTTTGGATTTAACCCAGTGGAGCAACATTTAATGGTTATATAAAGAGGCATTTTTAGTTTTTGTTACTGGAAAATCATTAGAGGAAGTGATGCTTCAACAGATCACCTTGGCTACAATCAACAGAATGAAGCGACTTTTAACTCCCAGCTGCTCTGGTGTTGCTCAGCAGCCAGCAGCGGAGGAGTGCGATTGTTTTAGTCGCCTCTCAGATGTCTTTGTGCATCTGTGTGCAGCTACTCCCTCAGTCCGCTGCAGCAAGTCCCAATATTTTCTTAGTCCTCCTGCTTCATTAAACGAGGCGCGAGTCAAAACAGATGAAATAATCCTCAGAATATTTGACGTCTGCCTCCTACGTCTCCGGCTTATTACCTCTCCCCTCTCGAATCGGCACACTTTCATTCCAGACATAGCAGAGACAAGTTAAATATAGCACGTTCAATTATTTTCACTCTGTGGTTGGGCAGGCATTCTCTCTAAATGTGTGCCTCGCTGCTGGACAAAAGGTTTTCAACTGTCAAAGTACTGCTTTTAATAAGTAGGTGCAACCCAAATTAGAATAATTTCCTGATTAAAAAGAACATTTGAGTTCATCAGCAGGAAGAACAATGAATAGAAGCTTCTGGTTTTGCTCATTCAGGACATTATTGCTGGTAACCTGAGGAAGTTTTTTTTTTTGCAGTTTTGTGCTCTAAAAACAAAGGAAAGGCTGCCCTCTGGAAGTTGCTCCACAGCTACATCTACAATTTTTAGTCCGAACTCATTAGTATTTTGCATAGAACTCGCTTGTTACTTGTAATATTTGCTCAGTTTAATATGTGATAGTATCAGATGTGATATTTAATGATGTCATTCCATATCCCCATACTGTGAATCTCTTCCCACTATGTCTGTTTGTTCTGTACAAACAACACTTAAGGTTTCTGTCCTTTCCCTTTTCCCCATCAAAGCTTTTTCGATGTTGTAACTGATATACATTGCAGAGTTTCTGAGTCCAGAATTGCAAAAGGAAAACTGACTTGACCTGAAGGTAGTTTGTTGGTGTGCCACTTTGTGCTTCTTACCACCACAAAACATTAAATGATGCAGCATGTGTTGAAGGATGGTTGTGTTTTCTGCCAATTTGTCTTTTTGTCGACCTTCTTCGCAACATGACTCAGTGGCTAAGTCTTGAATCTAAAAACTCTGAGTGTTTTATTTCCATTGTAATATTCAATTACACAATGGCCAGTTGTGATGCTAGTATTAGAAACCAATTCTGAAAAATAATTCTGATACTGAAAGCCCTACCCTGCAGGCTGACAGATTTGGTTCCTTTAGTTTGTGTTCTTTAGGCTGTCATCGGCAAGCTGCAGTTTTAAGGTGGAAATGCTCCGCCATGCCCTTTAATGCTTATTTTGCTCAAGATGTGTCTTTTTAGCAAATAAAAAAACACCACATGGGTGTGTTAACAAGGTAAAAACTTGTTTTTCACCAGAGGGGGCCTTTAAATGTAGATGTTTTGATTCCAATTTGTCCCTGACAGCGAAGCGACGTCATGTCGTCATCGCTCTCTGCTGCACCTTAAAAGCTGTAGGACACTGTGTGATCTGGACAATTAATCAAACAACGCTTTGCTGCTTCCCTCCAAAGGGAAAATACCCGCTGAATTAGGCTGAAAAGCTGTTAACATTCCTCGCCATCTCCCATGCTATGACCGAGTCTGTAAAGTGGTTTTAATTTTGCTGTTGTAAAGAATAAAGTCACCCTGGAGGATATTAAATGCTTCTGGCCCTCCTACTCAGTAATTTAGAGTTAATTACTGAAAGCACAATGACTTTCCACTGGTTTATTTTGTACTGTAGTGTTATTTTGTGGTCCCTGATATACTAGAGTTTTGCCCTTTGCTGTTTTGTTTCATCTACTGTAAGAGCAACTGTATTTATTGACTTTTAGTCACAGAGTGATTGTTTCCAGTAAAGATTATAGAGTATTCAGTGGACTTTTGGGATACATTGAATGTTACTGCATTAAATTAAGTATGTTGTTTAAGACTCCACAACTTCTGAAACCAAAATGGAGTTGAGGTTTAAGATTAGTTTGATTTAGTTTTGATGCTTTCAGTCGTATCACATTATTTTCTGAGCACTTTAAGAAGTTAGTTTAGAAGCTGATGCTCATCATTAACCTTAGAAACCACAGTTTAGGAGCAGTAGCTGTAATGGTAGTTTTGCATAGTTGCTGAATGACCACTTATTATTTTAATGATTATTTAACTTCTGCTGCGTCTGCCTGCCTGAATGATTTCTTTCCCTCAGTAGTGTTGTTTTAAATTGCTGCTCTGCTCCTTCCTCTCCCCACATTTCCTCACTGAAGAGGCAGGAAGTCAAGAGTTAACATGTGTACTGACTAATGTTCTGGATGCTCTCTGTGGCTTTGGGTGATTCTCCGTCCAGGAGAAAGAGACTCACTCCTCGCAGCACATTGTGACCCTCTTCCACAGTAGCCAGACAACATTGACTCATAGCACATGATGAATGACCTCAGTTCTCCGGAGACTCACTCAGCTAAAAGAAAAACAGGGACGTAGAGAGAAACCAAAGTGTTAGGATGTGAATAAAAGTTAGGACGGAGCATCTTTAACACTTGGACAAACAACGCAGAACACTTGTGGGAACCTGACTTTGCAGTATTTCAAAGTAAACACAGCTCACTATGTTGCTGGGATCAGAAAATGTGCTCACTTTGGATTTTTTGTCAGAGTGATAACAACCGTTTCCCCCTTGGTTCCCATTTAGTCTGATTATCTCCACAGTGTGATAAAACCTCACTACCTCAGCCTCCTTAAAGCTGCAATTCATTTATTGTAGCAGCAACCACGATGTCAGACTCTTGAGTCATTCACACCATATCATTGTGTTTTTCTGTGTGAACTGACAATTGTACATTGTGTGCGTGTTGTTGCAGGGGAGCCGGGGCCACTACCGGTACCACTGGCAGAGCCACAATGTCAAACACAGCGGCGTGGACGACATGGTGCTGCTCAGCAAGATCAATGAGGACGCCATCGTGGACAACCTCAAGAAGAGATACATGGATGACTACATCTTTGTATCCTTTGCTCACTTTTGCAGTTCACAACCCCGTGAGGAATATCTGAGCCCATCTCATCCCTGCTATTCCCAGAATGAATGATAGTCCTTCACTGTGACAGATCAGGAGTGAGTAATGGGCCGGTGCTGGAAGGTGACACATTCCCCCTGAGACTTGGCCTCTTTGTACAAACCCTCAGCCAGATCTCTGCTCTTTCACCAGAGTCAGACTTAGTCCAGTTTTGTCTCACTGTGGTGCAGAATGTGAAAGAAAAGGTGCGAGCAAAAGCAGGTTGCATAACCATACAGGACCACTGCTGCTGGATCAGTCCATCTCAGATCTTCACATTTTTAGAACAGTTTCTGCCCAGCCCTCTCTGATTTGCCTCAAAATGTTACAGCATAAAATAAACATATTTGTAAAGATATTTAGTTAGTTTTAGCTTGATATATTGAATACTTTCGAAGATATTTCTTTGTTAAAAACTGCCTATTGACCTACTTTCTGCAGATTTTTTTCACATATTGGAATTTGAGGCTGTGTTTGAATGACAATAGCACAGGAACTATTAAAGAAAGAAGACTGAAATCAACCCTTCTGAAACTCTGTAACTTTGTTTTTGATGGATTAAGATACAGTGATGTTTTTGTTTTTATGGCACAGCTTGTCATAGTTCAATGAAAATAACTTTTTTCACATTTTTGTGACCAAACATTTCATCTTAAAAAGTGTTCTATATGCTTTGTTTTGTATTATTGTGGCATGCAACTAAACATGGTTCAGAAAATATGACTAGTTAACTTAATATTTTTTTCATATTTCAACTCACCCATAATCAGACTAAGTGCTCTATTTGTTTAACCCTCCTGTTGTCTTCATTTACGGGCACCAAAAAATATTGTTTCCTTGTCTGAAAAAAATCCAAAAATTCAGCAAAAAATTCCCCAAATTTCTAAAAAGTTGCAAAACCTTCAGGAAGCAAATTCTAATAATTCCTTAAAAGTTTCCCTTAAAAGTTTTATTTTTAAAAAATCCCCCAAATTTGGCAAGAAAATGAGTAAAAATCATCCCAAAAAATCCTAAAAATATCTGCAGTGATTACATATATATAGGTAAAATCTAATATTTTCTTTAAGAAGATTCATGGAAAAATCAACCAAAATCCAGCGAAATTCGCTGGATTTTGGTTGATTTTTCCATGAATCTTCTTAAGAAACATTTTTAACATTTCTTTATTCCACCAAAAAATATTCAAAGATTTCCCAAAAATGTTGAAAATGTGGACATCAGAAGTTTCACTGTGAAAATATGTTTTTTCCCCAGATTTTCAAACTTTACACCGGGTCAGTGTTGACCCGCAGGACAACACGAGGGTTAATGTTGCCGATTCTGAATCAGTGTCATGATGAGAAAAAAACTGTAGATTTCAGGGTTTTATCTACAACAATCTGCAATACTGTCATGCAAACACAGCTTCAAATTTCAACCTGCTAAAACTGAGTCAATGGGAAATAAAAAAAGAACATATCTCAGAAAATACTTGATATGAAGCAAAATTTCACAGATAGTTTACATTTAAAAAGTTTCAAGAACATCAGAGCTGGTTGAGCAGTGGGGCCCTGATGATTTAAGATGAAATAACGGTCTCTATCTTTATTGAGCAGCGGATTTAAAATGGTCAGCTGAGAGCTATCATTTTCATACAGTGTCGCACAATTGCTAGGTTTAGGTTTTTACAGTGCAGCTGTGGCTCAAACACAAGTAAGCTGTTGGTGAAATGAGATGAATGAATGAATAACCGCACTGAAAAGCGACGCTGAATGTTCTCAAAGCCGCTCATTACACAAACTCCATCCTCGCTCTGGCGGCGCTCAGTATCATGAAGGTTAGTAAATGCTGGCAGTTTTAGGTTTGACAGCTCTGAGTCAGACCTTTGATTTTGGTCAATAAATAGCCGTAACTGTGAGGTCTCCCTGCCAAGGCTGTGGGTCACTGTGGGCCACCCACAATAGCAGCTTTATTTGCCTTGAGCGACGTTTTGGCCCCGGGGCATGAAACCTCACAGTGTTACATGGTCGGTCTATTCTCTGTCATTTGTAAGCACTGGATACTTGTTTAGGCCTGATCACCAAACACTCTGTTGACGTCATGCCAGCCAAGAATGAAATCATTTCTTTCCTATGCAGTTGTGTTGTTTCTCCTTCAAAGAGGCGATTGTAAATGGATGCTGTTTTATATAGATGTGTTTGCCGTCACTGTGCGATCTTTAACTCGTAACCTCATCAGACGTACATCGGGCCTGTGCTCATTTCTGTTAACCCTTTCAAGCAGATGCCGTACTTCGGGGAAAAAGAAATTGAGATGTATCAAGGAGCAGTAAGTAGATCTCAGCTTATTTGAAATGATCACTATATAAGCTGTAAACACACACACATGTGAGGATCACTGAAGTGTCGAAGTTTAAGACGGTGACACTGCAGGATAAAGGCTTATAAAGAGTCAGATCAGTGCAAACTTTCCAGTGGGCTGGCGCACATGTTGCTGTCAGAAACTTGACTCAACCATTGAGGGGTCTTGGCAGCACCTTCACAGAACAGCCTGTTCGAGTCGGCCTTCCTCTCTTGGCCGGGCCGCTGAGGCTCATCTGCTTCAGCCACGGACACTCAGAGTCTTTCACATTTCTGCCAGACTGTGAAAACACACTTGGCTGTTGTTAGATTGCATTGATACAAAAGTGCACTGGGTTTTTGTTTGCAAAGTTAACACCTCAAACTACAGGAGAAAGCTCAGATTTGTTTCCTCAATTGTTTGAAATAATCATGAGTTGGATGTTTTGTTATAGGGCAGCAGGTCTTACAGTTTTGTACATATTAGCACTACCTTTTATGTCATGGGTAAAGTGTGACTGATGTATAAATCAATTAGAATAGAAAAGAATAGAATATCTTTATTTGTCATTGTACATGTAAAATGAAATTGTATGCCAGCCTACTAAAGTGCATTAGTCAGAGGTATATAAATAAAAGAAGAAAAATGCTACTAAGCTAACTATAAATCGATTATTTAAAAAGAGAAGATACAAAATATAACACACACAAGACATTTGATACTGCACAAGGGTGAATATAGGATTTTTTTAATAGGACTAGTGTTGTTTTATGTAATACTTTTTCCTCAATGCACCACATCAAGACCTAAAATGTGTTCGTTTTTACAGCCTTTACTGTGACTTACCCACAAATATATGGTTTCATCTGAGCACCATAGTTTACAGCAAATATTACTCAAGCAGGAGGACTATTTTAAACAGCAGATTAATATACATTAGGTGCTCTAATGCATATTTACAGCAGTAGGTTGCTGTTTCATAATGCATTTTATAATATAGGCTCTAGTTAATGTGTTCTTAATGGTTTTTCTTCAGCTACACTGACAATAGATGTTCTTAAATTCTTAAATTTTGAGTAATTTATTGTTGATATTTTGATCTTTTTATTGTGTTTTGTTTTAAAACTACATAAATATATCATCTAATTAGACTTAAACTCTCCTGACTTTACCTTTAGGATTCACTGCATCACAGAAGAGCCTGACTTAAATGAAATTATTTTCTCGACCCTCAGGCTCAGTACGAGAACCCTCCTCACATCTACGCTCTGGCAGACAACATGTACAGAAACATGATGATCGACCGTGAGAACCAGTGCGTCATCATCAGGTAAGGAATTATTAACATTTCATTCTTCTGTACACATCATGCACAAACAGAATGTGACACCTAAACTATATAACATCACATAAAGGAGCAGGAATTTACTAAACGTCCGCTTAATGTGATATAAATATTTAGTCGATTGGTTGTACAAGTTCACATTTTTGTAGCCTTCAGTCCTTCATATCAGTGTGTCAGATGTCCAGGATGTGAGGCCAAAGATAGTTTCCTGTTCAGTGTGATCTGTGGGATCACAAAGCTGAACTGCTCACTAGGTCATGATAATAGACTGGAGGAGAACCGACCCAACAGGTTCCACCACATCTCTCAGTGCAGCTGACTGACCGAGACTGACGTCGTCTCTAGTGTTTTTCCATCACATCATTTTCAGATTCAGGGAAATGCAAATTCAGGGAATAAATACCAACGAAACAATGCATATTTCACAGCTGGATCTGGCCTCTGCTAGCTCAGGATGTGAGCAGCTGTTACAGAGGTTATTTTTTAACAACTTCCTGCTTTAAAAAGAAATAAAAGGAAGAACACCTGCATGACTGCTGGCTCAGAATCACTCACTGCTGAGATTTAGAGAGATTTTAGGTACTTTTACAGCCTGTTTGAGTTTGCTGGCGAATGTTTTTAAACACAAAGCTGCAGAGAGAAAAGTGTGGTGTCATGATTGGGGCTTTATGCTCCGGTCCAGTCATCTGAGCAGGGCGGTTACCAGAGTGCTTACCTCATGACGAAGGACCCCTGCTTCAGCAGTTTCGCCCGTTGTTTGGACAGCCAGCAGTTGCTCGTTCAGTTTCACACATAAAAGCACCGAGGTGGATTCCATGATCGACTAAATCAGCAAACAAAAGCATGGAAGTGGTTATTATGATGAACCAGGTCTCAGTAAACAAAGGCTGCAGTGAACTGCTGGCCGTGCAGTGCGGTCAGCATCAGTCTGTGTTAGCGCTTTGTCACATTTACTAAGAAAATATGTGAACTGATGATGAAGGAGTTGAGCAGTTTTCACTGATCCAGCTGGAAAATTGCAACTTTTTAAAATCATCCAATACTATAGAGTGGTTTATTTATTACAATATGCTGCTGATGTGATTCTTTTAACATCTGGATCAGACAGTTGAAGCAGCTGTTGTTATCAGTTCCCCTTCAAACTACTGAAAATTAACACTCTGAACTCCAAGGACTTTCTAAGCATTTTTTCTTTTCTCCACTTTTTACTGCAATGCAAAGTCCTGCACCTTAATGGAAACAACACAACCATGGCTAGAAATAGAGGGAACTCAAAAATGTTTTCTGTGTTGTACGACAGAGTTATGATACCATAAATCATAACAAAAGAAAAAACAAAAGTGGACAAAAAAGTCTGTTTAATTATTTATTTTACAGAAAAATGAAAAAACCTAAAATTATGATGTAGACCATTTTTCCTTTCCCAATATTAGCAAAAAACGTGACTCCATAGATATTTTACTACTACATTTTTTTCCCATATTTTTTACCAATCTGCTTTGTGAAAACACAGCCTGCAGTTTCGCCAAGAAGTCTGTAAAATAAATCGGTCATTTTTGTCTCGTAACTGACACAGCTTAAACAATAATATATTCACAGTTGCCATGAGGAATGCAGATTTTTTTGATATTACAGAATATGCTTAATGGTAATGGCTTATTTTTGGTGGATTCTTAAATAAAATGTGTAGAATAATGTGATTTTGATATAATAATAATAATAATAATAATAATAATAATAATAATAATAATAATAATAATAATAATAATAATAATAATAATAATAATCACAAATCGCCCTTCAAGGGACAAATAATAAAGTTGAGTTTTGAGTTATTGCAATTTTAAACTTAAATTTATTTAAGTTTCCCAGCAGAATTGCTCATAATAGATGAACAGTTCAAGCAGTCTAATGATTATTTCTGTTTTATGGCTTCTGGCTCTGACAAACTCTGTCATTTTGCTGATGTCTTTTAGATAACATGCTTGTCAAACCTGCTGAGGTTTCTGGGGGTTCATGAGTTTAAATTAAGCTCATGACATCCTTTAAACGTTTTAAATTTGTGAACCAGCTGCTTCACATCTGCTCCTTGCACAAATAAGACCTGTCAGAAATACATGATGTCTTAGTTTTCTGGCAGTTTCACATGGTTCTGTGATCCTTGAAAGAGGCTTAAATTTCAGTCTTTCAGTCAAACTGTCATGTGAACAAGAGCTCCAACAAAAAACACTCATATTCAGGGTTTAGCTCTCTTATTCCCAGGATTCTATTCTTGTTATAATGATTGACTCTGGCCTTAATATCCACACATGGTGGTTCTTTTTCTTTCATAAGCTGCTGGTATAATTAGACCAGCTTTAAAAGGACAATGTTTGCTGAGAGATCGCCAAGATCCTTCTCAGGTTTGTAAAATACAGGCTTAGTCATACAGTGTCAGTTCCAGCACTCATCAGCACGTGTTGCGTTTGTATTTTCTCCATTTGCATTTGAGTATGTGTTTAAACTGACCTGCTGTATTCATGCCATGTGAGGTATCATTATCCTCCTCTGCTTTTGCTCCTCCATCCATTTATTACTATGCCAAGGAACATGGCAGAGTTTTGTGACAATCGGCTTACTGTTAGCAAAATTACTCAAAAATGGAATAACAAATTTGGATGAAATTTTCAGGGAAGGTCAAAAATGATACAAAGACCACCTGATTAGATTTTGACAGTGATGCGTCTTATAGTCTGGATTCACGGATTTATTAAAGATTTCTGTATCATTGCGAGATAGCGGCATGGTATCACTATAACTATGGCAACAAGTGAACGCTGCGTCTGCTGATTGCTGATGATCACATGATTGCGATAGTACTATAGATTGACCGGGATTTATCTGTTGGAAATGATACAAGGAACAATTAAATGATGAAATTGTGGGGGTGTTTCCGAGTCCCATCAATTCTCGCCTCCCGCTACACATTGAGGTCACACCATTTGGTATCTATACATAACATAAAAAAACAAAAACTGAGCCGCCTTGGTGGAGTACTGCGTGCTCTGAGTGCTTTTCTTGTTATCTATACACCGCTTAATCCTAATTTGGGTCACGGTGGGCTGGAGTCTATCCCAGCTGACTTAGGGTGAAGACAGGGGACACCCTGGACAGGTCACCAGTCTGTCGCAGGGCTACATATATAGACAAACAATCACACTTGCATTCACACCTACGGGCAATTTAGAATCACCAATTAACCTCAGCATGTTTTTGGATGGAAGGGTTAGGAAGCAGAAGGAGTACCCAGAGAAAACTCAGGGAGAACGTGCAAACTCCACGCAGAAAGATCCCAGGTCCCAGGCCAGGATGCGAACCAGGAATCTTCTAGCTGTGAGACAGCAGTGCTAACCACCGAGCCACTGTGCTGCCCCTGCTTTTGTTCCTGTGGTTTGAAAATGGAAAATAACCATTGCATAAAATAACTACACCTCGTTTTGCACTTCAGGTGTCTACATTTGCTTGAGGACTAAATATATCTGGATGAAAGCAAAATAATGAAAAGTACCTGGAGAACATTTCTTTGGGTACGTGAATACAAGGAAATGGCTAGAGCCCATGTTGCATGACTGTCTGGTTAGTCAGCTGTTTTCACTCTGAACCGTCCAACTCCAGTGAGTAACTGTTAGATGAAATTTTAAGCACATGTCACAGCCTTTATTCAGTGGCTGGGGACAGCTGAGGTGGTGACACATGACTAGTACATGTAACTTTTATTTTAAGTGATAACATTTGCTCACCTGGGGAAGTTTGTTGGTCATTTGTCTACAGTACTTGCAATGTTCATTCAGTCTTTTGTCCAGGGTCTTTCTAGCCTCACTGATGTAGCGTTCCTTCCTCTGAAGCCACTAAAGACCACAAATTCATTATTTTGGGCCTGATTAATGTTTGACTGTGATGGTTTGAGAAAACCCACTCAGCAGTTGAGAAATGGTAATGATTTCTGAGGTGTGTCAGCAAACACTGAAATTGAGCATTCATGTAAAACAGAAATACAAGGAGGGGAGGTTTGCACATGGAATGAACACTTGTGCTACTGAACCTGTTATCCAACTAAACTGTGTGTACTCTACACTGACACACAGATAACATCTTTAAAATCCCATTGGGGTCAGTACTCCTCAGAAATTTATGAATAAAAATCCACAGTGTATTTAAATTCTGTCATTGTGTGTGAATTGATTCCATATTTCTGATGTTAAGTTAATTCATCCAGTCTGATTTTTTTCCTTTCATAAAATTTGCTGAAAAAAGTGTGTTTCTCACTCTTCTGGTTCTTTGGCTCAGTGTGTTTTTAAGTTTTCAACATTTTTCTGTCCCTGGGAACACCATGCTCTTCCTTTTTCACAGAAGAAATCTTAAAAATGTTCTTGCACATACTGTACATGCAACTGCAGCTAGTTCTGTGGGAATGCCATGAACGCCTTCGTAGATTCAAAAACCACCAAAACTAGACCTCAACATTTACTCTACATCATTCCCATTGCTGAAGTCTGTAATAATTTCTGAAAGTTAATGCGTAAACCTCCCCATCTCTGCACTGTGAATTGTTTAACTCATGTCTTTGTTTGGTTAATAAATATCTGTGGACGTTAACAATGCCTTCAGCATTTCAGCTCCACAACAATAAGATCTGGCCTTTTGGAGGCTCAGAATAGGACTCGACCTCCCGCTGCAGCTTATTCTTAAAATAACTCTTTAGAGAATAACTTCCAGAGAGAGAAACAATGCTCTCAGATGGAGACTGGGAGGGTTTTCTGACATTAAAAGTAAACCTGAAAACCATCTTATCAGTATTTTGTTGTTGTTTCTTGATTTCTGACTGTGCAGTGAGGAAGCATGGACAAGGCTCAAGGATCTGGAGGTATATAAGGGGGGAAGGGTCCAACCTTATAGAGGCTGCCGTGTAATAGAGTTGCTCCCATGACTTCCTCTGGCTGCCTCTAACAGTCTGCAGCTGTGTTTCTCACAGAGGCATTACTAACCTGACTCTACTTTAAGGCACAGAAAGAAAAAAACAGACTCCTACCGCCATCCGCTGCCAAGCCACATATGTCAAAATAAGTATGACCCTGGAAAAGTGAAAGGCGAGGAGGAAAATAGACAAGTGTAGCGTGAGGGAAAAGAGATGAGGGGAAAAAATATGTAAACAAAACAGAAGAAGTGTCTTTATTACAGATGTGCCCAGATGTGTGAGAGCCTATCAGTCATTTAGCCTGTGAGTTGAAATGGTCTACTAGTTGCTCCAAACACATTTGAATTAACATTGTAAGTGTGAAATCTGTAGGCCAGACCTGTTTATTGAACTCACAAAAACACCTGCAAAAATCTCCAGATAAGTTTACAGTTTTGTAAAACATTAGGAATATGACCAACAATTGAATTCAATCAAGATTTCCAGCATTTGAATCAATAATTTGAACTCTCCAGACTGTTCATGCTTTTGCACATTCAGTTTAAAAAATGGATCCAACATTTTAAAGCCAAGTCTGCACTAGTGCCCAAAGTGCTTGGACACAAAAGTAATTGAACATGTGTGTATCTGTCCAGTTACTTTTAAACACCTGAACTTTGCACAGTGTTATTTATAAAAGGGCTACATCTCCTCCGCATTTGTTTCTGTACTAATGTAAACCTTCGCAAACTGAAGCTGAGACTCAGGATTGTTATTCCAGATTGAAGGTGCAGAAGCACAGTAACTGTTCAAATGCTGTACATACAGTCTGCACATATGTTGTCTCAAGAGGTTGGATCTAGAAGTCAAAAGTAATCTCAAATATCGACACATCCTGACATGATATCTGAAGCTCCAGGCATCCTGTTTGTTGCTGTGTGATCAAACAAAATACATGCAAACCAACCACCTACAGTTTAACCCTCTGAGATCCAAGCTGAATGTTTTCTGTCACATTTTTACTCACATTTTTTACTGTAATATAAAATTCTGAACCACTATGGAAATGGCAGGACCAAGTCTAGGAGCAGAGAGAACTTAAACATGTCTTCTGTGCAGTATAGCAAAGTTATCTTGCCATGAATTATAAAAAATGGGGAAAAAAAATTAAGTTGACTTACTTTGATTATTATTTTTGACAACAAATTATTCAAGACCCGGCAGTTGTTACCAATACGGGAAACAAATTGTGACTTTACAAACTACAGATACTTTATTACTTGCATTTTTAATTTGCTTCTGCTTTGTCTGCAGTTCAACCAAAAATGTTCCGGAATTTTTGTTGCATGATTATTAATGTCACTAATGACTTCATGGCTGCAATGAGGATGCATGATTTATTTATGTTTTTCTTCTTTTTAACAGAATCTAGGTAGTTCCAGATGGTTATTTTTTGACAAATTTTTAAACAAGACATGGTAAATAAAGTGATTTTGATACAATCTCACAATTGCAGGCTTAGACTTTTTAACATTTTGTGACAGAATGGCACTTCACAGATGAATAATTGAAGCACTTTCAGCAGGTTTTGGGATTCAGAGGGTTAAACACCATATTCAGAAAATATCGCCTCCCCTTGTTTGTGAACATGAATACAAATATATGAAACATTCACGGGTGGTTCAGTAGAATATCAGAAATTGTACAAAAGACAAACAACAGAAATCTACACATGGTGAAAAATCCAGGAAATACTATTTAATGCCCTGGTGTTTTATGCTGAGTCATTCCTCAATAAGCTTTTTGTTAAATATCAAACTACATGCAGGTGGTGGTTACACTGTACATGGGCATTAAACTGATTAGACAACATGTACACCTTGTGTAACAACCATCTGAAACAGGTAAAAGCCCTCAGAATACAACACAATAGAACCGCAAGGATCTAAACAATGAGTACAAAGAGTCCCTCAATGTGTTTTTATAGTGAATATCAGAATTAGTTGAGCAGAGAGAAATTAACAACTGTGGATGTGTGAGTTATAACATTGCACATGCAGAACACACAAGTTGCTGGTTCATCCAACTGAATGTTTGAAATACCAACAACTTACACCTGCATGAATTACTGAACTTGACACCTGAGCATATATTTATACTCACGTGTCACATGCTTCCAGGTAAATTTGAGTTTGCTTCAGGGCCTCAGATTGCCTGTGTGAGAAAACACGTGCTTGAGGTATTTTTTTTTCTGTTTTGCAGTGGAGAAAGCGGAGCAGGAAAGACTGTGGCAGCCAAATATATCATGGGCTACATCTCCAGAGTGTCAGGAGGCGGACCCAGAGTACAGGTGAGAGGTTTAGGTTTTTTTCTCTTCAGGACAGAATGTAAAAGATGCAAGAAACGTGTGAGATGCTTTGTTGCCCAGATTGAATGATAACTCAAGGAAAGACTGCAGGGCGATACTTTTGTTCAAGAAGAATGAGCCTGATTTGTACTAATCACTGCACACGTGGACGAAATCAAACAACCTGTTGCTACTTCATTCCTACACTTATTCCTCTCTCAGCTCCAGTCTTTGTCTTATCATCCTTTATACCCTTTTATCAGCCCATCAGCAGCCTCTTATTCTCCCAGCCCCCTCCAGCCATCTGGCAGCCCCCCAAACCAGCAGATGTCCAGTCCCTAAGCTCGATAAAGATCTAAAATTTGATGAGGAAATGCCTGCACCATGATGGCATTTAGATTTATATATTTAATCCACTCAGGGCTGCATCAGAAATCATTTCCAGGCTTTGAATTAACAGAAAAGCTGACTAATTAGACTAAATCCCAAAGCAAGTTATTGAAATTACTCTTTTTCTTTAAACAAATGTGACTCCTACAATGAAAACACACACATTAAAAGTGCATTTCACGCTTTTTCTAAGCCACCTTTTCCAGTTTCCAGTTGCAGCGTCGTTCCCATTGTTCTTTTCAGCTTTGCACAAACTGTTCAGCGCATGTATTCTTATGTAATGTGTTTAGGATATGTGCTTCCACGTGTGTGACAATAACGTTTAGAAGATAACAACTGCCTGCCACAAACAGGTCTGTTCACCTGTCTGAGCACGATTATTTTGTTAAAGACTAATACGTTGTTCAGTATTCATTTCTTTTCATACATAGTTCATTTAAAAATGTTTGTTTTAATATCTTTTGGTCATGTTTAGAAAAAAGAGTTGTATGAGTTGTCTTGGAGCACTAAAATATGATAAAATAAGCCCTTTTAGACATGCGCTTGTACTCCTTTCCATTATCCCGATGGCATCTGAAGGCGTTGACTTCATGTCCGACACTGGTCAGTTTTCTTATTATGTTGGATCTTTCCGTGTCACTTTCCACAAGACACAAGTCTGGCATGCACAAACAAAAGTACTTTGAGTTGTGTGAAGTGGTTCAGTGAAGGATTTTTCCACATTTCAGCCCAATATTGGTCCAAAAATATCACAGAGAGACTGAAAGACACAGTTTGCATGCCAAAATCACAACACACCTTCCTCATTCAGTTTGCCCAACAATTTCACATCTTTTACAAACTGATAAAAACTTAACTGCAGTAAAGACAGAGACTATAACAGATCAGATTAATGAGACTCACCAACAATTAACGCCATCCAGGTTTGGAGAAAACAGCAACAGGAGCTGAAGTTAAGCTTGTTGCTTCCAGCTGTTTGTTGGAGTCTTTTCACTGAGTATATTAAATACCTGCAGCCTCAACCGCAGTCATGTTACTAATTACGTGTGAAGGTAAATTATCCCCAACATGGAGACAGGATCAGTCAGGATGTAACAGAAGGTCACACTGAGTACTTTTCTTCACCTCAGGCAGGTGAGCTGTCAGTCAGAGTCACAATTTATCAGCTGCAGTTGATTCATTTGTCAGGATATTTTTATGATACTGTTTGTAATATAGTAGTTCAATTATCATCACACATGGACAGGATTTTCAGTGTTTTGGAAAGCATAACTAAACTTGGTCGTTAGTAGTAGTTATTTGACAGCTTTCTAAACTTATATTAGTTGTTTGTTTTTGCATTATTATTCTTTATAAATCACTTGCTGTGCTGTCTGATCTCACATGAATGACAAATATCACGTCTGAATGAAGCTGTGAGGAACATAAATACAAGGATGTCTGAATAACAGAATACTGCAATGTTATGCTTTCTAAAAATGGATTTTTTCCCTTTCATACAAAACTAAGTTTAGGAACAATAAAAAAAAAAAAAAATTTCCAAGAAATACCACACAACTTCTGTGAACAATAATGGAAGTGGGAATATCTGCATCTGCTGTACTGATTTAGAACTCATGTGCTTCTGACATACACATGGCTCACAGGAAAGATAATGTCCTCCAGACCTCGTGTGTGCGTCTGTAGATGTGTGCGCCCATTAACACACTCACACTTGGTTGTACGCGAGTGGAAAGTTCCAGTGACGTCCTCAGCAGCCTGTCGATAGAGCTGTGATGGCGTTTCTACCTGCTGTACAGCCTGTGTGTGTGATGCAGCCAACAGCTCACTGCTTCTGTCTCCTCGCAGCACGTCAAAGACATCATCCTGCAGTCCAACCCGCTGCTGGAGGCCTTTGGCAACGCCAAGACTGTGAGGAACAACAACTCCAGCCGATTTGTAAGGATTTCATTCCTCACTTGGCTTTTCCACTGTTTCTTTTGTGAATCACTGCACTGTTGCTGCTCCTCAGTTCATAACTGGCTCTTATTAAACACATGAAAGTCTGTGTCCAAGAGTTCAAAACAGGAGCGATGAACTGAAAAGTGGTTTTGAAAATCCTCCACACATCTTTTTTGCATTTTTTCTGTTGTGTTCCAAGAGTAGCCTGAACATCCCCGAGTTATTAAAACTTACAATGAAAGTCCTTTGTTGTGTTACTCGAAGAAGACAACATGCCGCAGGGGAGGGTTACTGTGGAATAATTTGAGGACTCAACCTTTTTGTGGTCCAATTTTGGATCCAAGCTGAGACTTTTGAAAACAAAGATTTACAGTACTGGCTTTTCTGCTGTTTTCTGTTTTATTGCATGAGGCAGCATGTGTGTCCTGGTTAACCAGAAGTGCTGTAAGGACACACTGTACAGAAAGACACACATGCAGAGCCACAGAGGAACATCCTCGACCGCTTACCGAGAAACGTGGTCAGCAAGGATGTAAAAATATGCTCACTTTATGAAATGCATTTCCTCAGAACTCTTCAAGTTGAGGTTATTGGTTTAATGTTAAGGTTTGCATACAAACCAGACACTGAAAAGATATTTTTAGCTCCAGTTTGGGTTTGGTACTAAGGGTCTCAGATTTCTCCTTGTGAAGCACCGTTGTTGGATAAATTGTGCCTCTGTTCAGTTTTAGCAGCTTGACTGGAACAAATATTACATTACAAGCTTGTCTGGAGATGAAAGAAAGACAAAAAGCAGGAGAATTTTCTATAAATGCAAACACACACGCCACTAGCAACCCAGGTGCCAGCATTTTAAACCATGTAGCTCTGGATTTTAACCTTTATTGCTCCCCATTTCAATACTTTTTAAAAAAACAACATGCTTTGATCCATCAGGGGAAATACTTTGAGATCCAGTTCAGCTCCGGTGGCGAACCAGACGGAGGGAAAATCTCCAACTTCCTTCTGGAAAAGTCACGTGTCGTCATGAGGAATCCTGGAGAAAGGAGTTTCCATATATTCTATCAGGTGGGACTTATTTTTCAGCTGAGGAGTGAACGGGGACACGTTTGGCTCGTAAAAAGGGCTTGTGAGGGAATTTCAGGACATGTTGGACTGAAAGTGCCATTTGGCTGCAGAAAGAGGGTCAATCTGTTTTTGTTGTGCGCAGCCCAGAGTGTCTGGAAAAGATAGAACACTTCAGGTTTGCGATAGAGCAGTTTTTTTTTGAGAGCAGAGAAAATGTGTAAAAATGATTCTTACGCACAGGATTTGTATAAAGATACATCTATGACTGACAATTAGACACTTCATTTGTGTTCTGCAGTTAATAGAAGGAGCCAGTGGAGAGCAGAAGAACAGCCTGGGAATCACAAACCTGGATTACTACACTTACCTCAACCAGTCTGGTTCCTACAAAGTGGACGACATCAACGACAAGAGCGACTTCCAGGAGACAATGGTACGGTCAGATCCGCGACTCCCTCATTACCGCGTTGTATGAATCTCATCCCAGCGCTCATGTGGCCTCACAGTCTTCTCTTTACATTCCTGTCTCCCCTCAGCGGTCCTCTTTTGTTTTCTTTTCCAACGATCTCCTCCTGTTTTTGTTTACCAGTGTGACCGCAACAGGAGTAATTAGAGGACGTGAGCTAGGTACCACAGGAGTGAGTAAACCCACACTGCAGCCCTGATTTAGCGTGATTCCTTTTTTCCCTTTGCCTCCCCAGCATGCCATGGGTGTGATTGGCATCTCGGCGGAGGACCGCTCCATGGTGCTTCAGATTGTGGCGGGAGTCCTGCACCTCGGGAATATCAGCTTCAAGGAATCGGGCAACTACGCTGCTGTGGAGAGTGAAGAGTGTAAGTGGGCTCAGACAAAGCGCTGACCGCTAGAAAGATGTGGTGACAAGCAAAGTTCACATTAGAACCTTGGTTAAAAAGTTTGCTATTTAACCTTTAGCTGGGTGGCACAGACAAAAATTACATTCCAGGTTCATTCTGGCACATTTTTATTTATTATTTTGATACCTTCATACCTTCATAGTGTCTTAAGTTCTCCAGTCCGATCCACCCCTCACTCGTAATGGTCCATTTCAAAAGACCCATTCTGCCTATTAAAAAATTGTAACACTTACTGGTTTTGCGAAGCAATTTTCAAGCACTTGACCTTAAAATAAAAGTTTAAAAGTTTGAGGGGCTGTCCATGAGTGGAGCTGAGGCAGGCCACGGACAGTACTATGAGACTGTCTAGTCACCTGTCAACGTGGCTATGCTCCTAATTACCCACAAATTTAAGCTTTAATACAGTTTAAATAGGTGAGTTGTATTTACATTCGCCCCTAGTACAGTTATCATGTACAGGTAACCTAGTTATAAGACCGTAATGTTTTGTTGGATCATGCTATAACCGTGTTTATTTCTGCTGTAAAGTTGGGCGTTTTAACATCAACAACAGGTGTCAGTTGGAATTGACTCTCTTTTGAAGCCTTGTTCAAGTGCTTTTGAGAAATTGTAGCTATTAGCACTTCCATGTTGGCTTAATTTTTCATCAGCAGAGGTTGCTGCTTGGTGTAACATTTAGCAGACGCTGATAGAAATATTATTAGTTTGCAGGTTTATTACAGTTTGTCTTCTGGGGATCGTAAATGTCTGCACCAAATTTTGTGGCAATCCTTTCTAAATGGAAACCCAAAGAGACTGAGGTTCATACTCTGACCATTGTGAATGTCTAGCAGCTATCTATCCAGTAGTTGCCGAGATGTTTCAGTCAGAAAATTATGTCACCTTATTTGAGGTGAATATGATCAACTGGAATAACAATAGTACATAAAAGTGTAAATAATTGCTATTTCCTGATACCACAAGTTGGCGCTATGATTGTGAATGAATATTACCATATGGATGTCATCAGAGCAGATCTCTGATCATACGTGTGAAGTTTCAGGCAAATTGGAGCATGTACAGGAGCGTTAGACAGCACTTCCTGTTGCATGGCGAAGGATCAATACTTTTGGGGGCCGCCATGACAACGCCCCTTGACTTTTGTTGAACATTTGAAGAACTTTTCATCAGGAAGGCCTGTTGTGTATACTGGCCAAAGTTGAGGTCTCTCAGAGTTACCCTGATGAAGAATTTATCTTAAAAAGATTTCACAGCTAATTAAAAATGGCTGACTTCCTGTTGTGTTTAGAGCATGGGTCCAAGGTGCTTTTTTGCTCATCATGATTTGCTTCATATCCCTACCAAAAGTTGTAGATGTAGATGAAACATCCTGCCCCTAGTAGATGTTCCAAATGTTGCAATTTTGCAGGGGGCGCTGTGGAGCCATTTTGGCACACATCCGCCCAAGTCCCATATATAATCTCAAATTTTTCACCAGTCTTAATGTGCGTGCAAAGTTTCACGCATTTTGGGGTATGTTTAGGTCGCCAAAGCTCAAAGCTGTGGATGATCCCCACTGCCATCCAAAGAGTCACAGATACAGTAAACACAGAGTACAGTTAAACAGTAAAAGCATATGATGGTGCTGATACTCAGATTGAGGCTGGGTTGTTTTAAATCTTCTGAATTTCTCCTCAGTGTCCTGAGCTGCCCTTCTCAGACTGGTTTTGGAAGACATTTCTCTCTCACCACTTTCACTCCCTAAAGTTTTATTATGTTAATGCAGGGCTGCAGCCAACTGTCTGGAATAATCCAGGTCACGCTGGATTACCAGAAAATAAAACACTGTTGCTGAAGGTCTGAACGTATTTCGTCAGAGTCTAAAAATTACTTGGAAAAATACTTAATTTTTTTTCTTCTTTGACTCTTCTCTCCTTTGCTCTTTTTCTTTTCTCCGTCCTTCTCATGCTGTGTCTGTGAGATGCAGATGAAAGTCGCCAGGTTGCCTCTGTACAAAGCGTCGGTCTGTTCTGTGCAGACGTAACAGCAGCACTTCATAATCTCTGCCTTTCCTGTTCCTTTCGGTCTCCCTTCCTGTGTGCTTTAACTGCAGTGTTGCATCAATTCAGATTCTTGATCCCAATATGAAACTTTACCAACAGGAGAACTTCACTTCATGTCAAAAGAAAAAAAAAAGACTACTCATTCGGACATTTTTTGGAAGGTTATGTTAATGAGTGACCTTTAAAGGTGCTAGTAGGCAGATTGTGTTACCTTTGGACAGAGCCGGGCAACTATTTTCCCAGTTTCTTAGTTGTACATTAGTCAGGTTAACCTCCATGGTTAATAATACTGTAGGGTCATAGCCTTAATGTTCATTATAGTTGGGTAAAGTCGTATTTTATATGATTTATTAAAGGGTTTTAATCTCTAAAGTTTCACATACCCAGGTAAATTTACACCATCAGTTTTAAAATTGTTAGGGTGACATCTAACTTCAGTCTAATGTGGCAAAACTTTTACAGTTTCTGTACATATAATGATGAGTCAACCAGACTTTATGCTCTTTATGCTAAGCCAAGCTAAGTGGCTGCTGGATACAGCCTCATGTTTAATGTACAGATACAGTGTGAGAGTTCTCAATTGTCCCATGTAACTTTTAGCAAAAATATTGATTTTTTGGGCTGCAGTGTATTTCTTTGTGTGCTGATCTTCCAGGAAAATCTCATCCTTTTGCACCATTCATTTCTATGTAATTTTCAAAACAGCAACAGCACTGTCATGTTTTGGTTTGCTTCGGTTTTGTATTCTGACTCCCACACCTGAACGTACACAAATGTCCTAAATTTCATTATTCAAATGTTGTCCTTTAGAGCTAAATAGTAAATACTGGAGAAGGGAAGAGCTGAGTGACAGAGACATTGTTCCTGTGACACATTACTGGATTGCAGCATCGTGCTTGGCAGACCTCCTGCTGACAACACTCCCTCTTATTGCTCTCGCTATTCCCTGCTGCTTTGACTAGCAAATTTCCTGCAGGAAAACTTGTGCCTGCATGAGCATTGTTCCCGGCGTTCACGTACACAATGCGTAAGGGCCTCCAGACCACAGTATACAATCCATACCTTTCCTGCCCAACACAAAGGAAGACTTTTCCTCATGAGTTAAGCGGCCGTATGGTCAGTCACACCCTAATGTCCCGAAAGGGAGCTACTGCAGTGGTCTGATGCATTCCCAGACGCAGTGAGTCTGCAGGCCTGAGAGCTATTTCCTTTTAGGGGAAGTGAGTCACTGTAATAAGGCAGGGAGGGGCTCTCAGGGGACAATATCAACGCCAGGTCGGGGCAAATGATCTGTGGCGTGCTCAACACTTTTTTTTAAAAAGTCAGCCTAATGCTATTCTTTTATTTTACATTCAGCTGTGGTTCAGAGCTCCTGAACTTCTGAGCTGGATTCCCTACTTAGAATCTTTCATTTCAACGGTTAAACCGTAGAATCGACCTAATTTTGCGGCTTTACGCCACATTTACATGCATTGTGATTATGAGTAGAAACTTTGCAGATTTGTGAGGCTTTATCACTGAATCTTAGGAGCAAATGCAGGACAGAAGATAAAATGGAGCCTTGGATTTGCAGTGGTTCTCTCTGATATGCAAAGGTTACACAAACCTGCTTGACTGAGTGCAGTCCTCCTCCCATATTTATTTGAATAATAACATTCATCGAGATGTTGCAGCTTATGATAATAGCACAGCAACACTATATTATTGTACCATGCAAACTTAGGGAAATTGGTATATTCGCTTTCTATAAATCTGCTGTTTATTTCCTTGGTTAATAATTATTCCTTAACCCACATATATTCAAACTGACATTACATAAGACAAAGACAAACCGAAAATAACCATGCTTTAGAGGCAGGATCAAGGCAGTGTTCAAGTATCAACAAGAAAGATTAAGACTTAAGATTTTGTTATCAACTTGTGGTTTCAGCTGTTCAATAATGTACCTTTCAACATGCCTAAATAGCCAAATTGACTTGATATCCTAAGTAACTGATGGTGTTAAAGTAATTACAGTTTTCTCTATATGAATTCATGCTGAATTCTAATCACCTGTGCCATAATGTGCACGTGGAGCACGTTCATCCAGGTGAAGCTGCACACTTTAAAGTTATCTCTTCCAAGATCCAGCTGAAAAAACGTGATTCAATAGCAAAAAGGAGCATCTAAAAAGCTAAATGGTCTCACTTATTCTCTCCACTCTCTTCTGTCTTTCAATAGTTTTAGCCTTTCCTGCCTTCCTGCTTGGAATCGATCAGAAACGTCTGAAGGAGAAACTGACGAGCCGAAAGATGGACAGCAAGTGGGGAAACGCAGTGGAGTCTATTGACGTGACGCTGAATGTGGAGCAGGCGTGTTATACACGTGACGCTCTCTCCAAAGCCCTGCATTCACGTGTGTTCGACTACCTGGTCGAGGTAAGATTTCATGTTTGTATATCTATAATAAATCTACAAAATCCCCAGAGGAAATAAAGCTCTGACAACCTGGAATAAACATACTTTTTTGTAATAATAATCCGTTTTATTTCAGTCCATCAACAAGGCCATGGTGAAGGATCATCAGGAGTTAAATATCGGAGTGTTGGACATTTATGGATTCGAAATTTTCCAAGTAAGTGTCTCTGGCAGTTTCACAAGCTGACACATGGCTGCTGGATATTTTACTCTGCAGCAACACATAAATTAGATTAACCGGTATTAACATTGAGCATTTAAACAGATTTACCACATAGGATAAGACTAATTTACAGAGTATGAGGATTAAGTCCCATCTCCTGATTGAGACAGCAGACTTCAACATGCTTTTCTAATCTGATTATGCGTTTGTTTAGTTTGTTTAATGAAGAGGTCCTAGACTTGTTGATGGGATTTGACAAACAAAATGGAAGTACTCTTGTATTTATTTGGCTTGCCATGACCTGTTAGTGTGTCCCATGATGCAACGCCCCATTATCAGCTGTAAATATTATCTAATCTGCTCCTCCAGCTTCATGTCTTCCAGCAGGAGGGGTTTCTCTTTGTATGCACGTTGTAAGAAAAGGTCAGCTGTGGACAGATGTTAGTAGACAGGAAGATGCAGCCCACCGTCACCTAAGGTTCAGGCTGAAGGCCCATTGTGTTTGCTGAGAGCTGCACAATGCAGCTCTGACTTTAATATCAAGCCGTCAGTGTAAAGCTGCTGCTCCAAACAAAGCCCAATGAGCTCAGAGGATATCCGTGCTCTGCTGAAGATAAAGCTCACTCAGGCGGTCAGGATTTTATTAACCATGTTGTCTTCATCAGAAAAATGGATTCGAGCAGTTCTGCATCAACTTTGTGAATGAGAAGCTCCAGCAGATCTTCATTGAGCTGACACTGAAGGCTGAGCAGGTAATATCTTCTACAAGCTTCTTCTCTGTAGAATGTTTTATTTCCTGTTTCTCTACATGTTTAATTCTCTTTTCATGTCTTGCAGGAGGAGTATGTGCAAGAAGGCATCAAGTGGACTCCTATAGAGTACTTCAACAACAAGATCGTGTGCGATCTCATCGAAAGCAAAGTAAATAAACCAGCATCTGGATAAGAATTTTTTTTTTTTATCAGACACCCACACAAACATAATTAGACAATCATGGGTTGAGCTGAAATCAATAGCAATTAACAGAAAATGTATATAATCTACTTGAAATTTATTTTTCAAGGAAAAAATGTCAAATATTCTTTCATTAAAGCTACTTAAAAGTAAGAAATTGCTGCTTGTGTGTTAGTAATCTGG
Organism: Amphiprion ocellaris; assembly: GCF_022539595.1. NCBI lineage: Eukaryota > Metazoa > Chordata > Actinopteri > Pomacentridae > Amphiprion > Amphiprion ocellaris. The sequence continues at coordinate 12,640,774 of NC_072766.1, forward strand.
ATATTTTGGGGTTTGAACTGATTTAAAGATGCCCATTTTAGGCTTTTTGACATTGTGATGGACAGTGTTTACTATTTTAAGATTAATTTATTAATCGGCAGCAGTTGATAAAGAAAAAAGTGTTTCATCAACAGATTTTAATATGATTGGCCTTGATTTTATTCTGCCATAAACAACATACACACATGTGCAATTATTTGCCTAAAGGGTAACAAGAAAAGCAGACCAAAATAGTCCAGTTTGGCACCTGTAAATAGGAAGACAAGATATATGAAATAATAATAAATAATAATAATAAATTTTATTTATAAAGCGCTTTTCCAAAAACTCAAAGACGCTGTACATAAAATACAATAAGATAAAACAAAACTGTTAATTAAAATCAATAGATAGTAAAACAAGTTCAAGATAAAATACAGAATCACTTAAGGAAAGCAGATCTAAAAAGGTGAGTCTTTAAAAGGGATTTAAATGTGGTGAGGTTGGTGCAGTCACGGAGGGCATGGGGGAGTGAGTTCCAGAGTGTGGGGGCGGCAATGGCGAAGGCTCTGTCCCCCCAATGTCGCCGGCTGGTCCTGTGCGGGATGGAAAGGAGGTTTGTGTGGGAGGAGCGGAGATTCCTGGGGGGGGTGTAGGGGAGGAGCAAATCGGTAAGGTAAGAGGGGGCAAGATTATGGATGGACTTGAAGGTGAGGAGAAGCAGTTTGTACTGGATGCGGTGTGAAATGGGGAGCCAATGGAGGTTCTGCAGGACGGGGGTGATATGGTCGTGAGAACAGGTTCGGGTGAGGAGTCGGGCAGCAGAGTTTTGAATGAGTTGAAGTTTATTGAGAACTTTGGAGGTGGAGCCGAAGAGAATGCTATTGCAGTAGTCAAGGCGGGAAGTGACGAAGGCATGAATGAGGGTTTCAGCGGCTGAGAAGGAGAGGAAGGGGCGGAGACGGGCGATGTTGCGGAGATGGAAATAGGCAGTTTTGGTGATCTGATTAATGTGGGGTTCAAAAGTGAGGTTGCTGTCAAATATCACACCGAGGTTGCGGATGTGAGCAGAAGGAGATAGGGTGGTGTTATCAATGGTAATGGGGGGGTGGGGAAATGGTGTGAGTGATTTAGGTCCAATAAAGATGAGATCAGTCTTGTCGCAGTTTAGCAGGAGAAAATTTTTCCTCATCCAGGATTTAATGTCGGCCAAGCAGCTGGAGAGAGAGGGGAGGGTGGTGGTGGCGGTGGTGTTGGTGGAGATGTAGAGTTGGATATCGTCGGCGTAGCAATGGAAGTGTAGGTTGTGGCGGCGGATGATGTTGCCGAGGGGGAGGAGGTACAGGATAAAGAGGAGGGGGCCAAGGACTGATCCTTGAGGGACACCATGGGACAGGGGGGCGGTGGCGGATGTGCAGTTGTTGACCTTGATGAATTGTTGTCGATTTGTGAGATATGATGTGAACCAGGTGAGGGCGGTGCCGGTGATGTTAATGGAGGATTGAAGGCGGGACAGGAGGATGGAGTGATTGATTGTGTCAAATGCTGCAGAGAGGTCGAGAAGAATGAGGATGGTGACTTGTCCAGAGTCTGAGGAGAGGAGGAGATCGTTGGTGACCTTGAGGAGAGCAGTTTCAGTGCTGTGATGAGAGCGGAATCCGGATTGAAAGGTTTCATACAGGTTGTTGGAGGTGAGATGAGTTTTCAACTGGGCAGCGACGACACGTTCTAATGTTTTGGATAAGAAGGGGAGGTTGGAGATGGGCCGGAAGTTGTGAGGGGAGGTTGGATCCAAACCAGGTTTTTTGAGGATGGGGGAGACAGAGGCGAGCTTGAGGGGTGAGGGGACACAGCCAGTACTGAGGGAAGTGTTGATGATGTTAGAGATGAGGGGGGAGATAACAGGGAGGCAGTTTTTGAGGAGGTCAGTGGGGATGGGGTCCAGGCAGGATGTGGAGTTTTTAGTTCCAGTGATGAATTTGGGCAGGTCCAGGGGGGAAACGGGCGAGAAGTGGGCCAGGGGGGGAAAGTTCAGAGGGTTTGGTGGAGGAGAGGGGGGATCAAGTGAGGTGGGAGAGGTGACAAGGCTGCTGTGGATGGAGATGATTTTGTTATGGAAAAAAGAGAGGAATAGGTTGCACTTGTCAGTGGTGAACGAGTTTGAGACGGTGTCCGGGGGGGCAAGGAGTTTATTGACAGTTGAGAAGAGGGACTTGGGGTTGTTGGAGCTGGTATTGATCAGGTCAGAGTAGAAAGTGGACCGTGCAGATTTCAGGGCGTCTTTGTATTGTTGGAGGAAGTCGGAGTAGGCTTGACGGTGAACTGTCAGGTTTGTTTTCTTGACAAGACGTTCCAGCTGTCGTTTATGGGCTTTCATGCGGTGGAGTTCGGGGGTGTACCATGGAGCAGAGTGGGAGAAAGTGACTAATTTGGATTTGAGGGGAGCAAGCTGATCAAGACAGGAAGAGAGAGTATGATTATAGTGGTTGATGAGGTCAGTGGGGTTATTGATTGATGGGGGAGGGGAGATGGACAATGCAGTGGTCAGTGAGGCGGAGAATACAGAGGGGGAGAGTGATCTAGTGTTTCTAAAAAAGATTGTCCGTTTTTCCTTGGGCAGGGGGGTGGGGAGGCTGATGTCCATAGTTATTGCTAGGTGGTCAGAGATGGAGAGATGACAGCTGGAGATATTTAGGACTGTAAGACCAGAGGAGCAAACCAGATCGAGGATGTGTCCATGGTTGTGGGTGGGGAAATTGACATGCTGGGTGAGGTTGAGTGATTGTAGGAGGTCTAGGAAGTCAGAGGCAGATTTACTGTGAAGGTTGTCCATGTGAAAGTTGAAGTCACCAAGGATGAGGACTGATGGAGATGTAGCTAATAGCTGGGTGGCAAAGTGGGAAAAGTCAGGGAGAAATGAGGGGTTTGGTTTAGGTGGGCGGTAAATGATAGCAGTGACCATTGGGGTGGGACCGGGTAATTTAAAAACAAGGTGTTCAAAGGAGGGGGAGGCAGGGATGGAAAGTGGGATGGTTGTGAAGACCTGTTTGTGGATGACTGCGATGCCGCCTCCTCGACCTTCTGGGCGGGGTGAGTTGAGGTACGTGTATCCGGAGGGAGTGGCTTGGTTGAGTGGGTAGAAGTCCAGTGGTTTGTGCCATGTTTCGGTTAGACAGAGGAAGTCCAGTTTATTGTCCAGGATGAATAATTGTAGAATGGGGCCTTTGCTGGTGACGGAGCGGGTGTTGAAGAGGGCAAAGTTCAGGTGAAGTGTGGATGTGTGATTAGGGGAGGGCTTCTGGGGACAAGGCTGTGAGGTCCGTGGAAGTGGGCGAAGGTTAGCAAAATGGCAGTTTCTGAGGGAGGGCTGCCGAGGTTGTCTGAAGCTGATGATGGTGGGGATTTGGCAGCTAGTTGAATTCTGGTAGAGCCGGGGTGACGGGCAGGGGGAGCCAGAGGGGGGAGGCAGTGGGTGTGCTGGAGGGGAAGATGGGGGGAGTTCCAGGTGGGGACAGAGGGGGGCGCTGTAGCTGGGAGGCGGTTCAGTGGAGCGTGAAGAAGAGATGGATGTAAACACTGGCACTAGTCAGTCTGAAGTGTGGACGGTGTATTGGATATTTGAGACTAAAAGTGATCTGCCGGACCTGTTTGGATGAATGCCATCACTGTTAAAATATTCTGGCCTGTTCCAGAAACAGTTAAAATTGTCAATAAAGTTAATTCTGCTGGCACAGCAGAACGAGCTAATCCAGGTGTTCAGGCTGAGCAGTCTGCTGAAGCGCTCAGAACTGTTGTTCACCATTGGTAGGGGCCCGCTAATAAAAATAGACTTTCCGCAGTCTTTCAGTAAGTCCGTCAGATATTGAAAATCACGTTTTGTCTGCTCAGACTGGGGGCGCGCTGTGTCGTTGCAGCCGACGTGAAGGATAATGCGGTGTACAGAGGAGGGGAGTGAGCGGAGAACGGAAGGAATTTTAACAGCGATATCTGCAGCTGTAGCACCGGGGAATGACAGTGTGATAGCGTTAAAGAACCTGATGCCTCTCATGATACTGTCGCCAATGATGAGCGTAGTGGGGGCGAAGAGTGGGGCAAGTGGTGGACGGGAGGTTGTGAACTTACGGGAGAGGTGGAGTGGAGGGCTTCCAGCTGAGGTTGCGTCGGGGCTGGTGTGCAGAGGAGCCGCCGCGGGTGCCAGCTGTCCCTGTGGCTCGGTGTCGGTAAGGGGGGAGGTGATGGTGGAGCGATGGAAACGCAGCGATGAGGAGTCTACAAACTCGCGTTGTAGACAGCTGCTATGATGGTCCAAATCTTTGCCGACGGACCCGGCGGAGTGGCGGCGAACCGCGTCCCGCAGCAGACGTCGTCGGGAGGATGCGGAGGATATCCGGGTTTGGGACCGCTGGGTTTGTTGCTCTCCGGAGGAGGACCGAGTGCTGCCGGTCGCCCGCGGAGGGGAGACCCTGCAGGTGGAGCCAGGCTGAGCCCGGGGGCCACCGCACGTTTGCGCGGAGGTGGTCTTTGCGCCGGCGTCCAGCGGCGACCGGGAGGTAGCCGCCCCCGATGAGGAGGCCGGCTGATCCGCAGCGTTGGACGTCGGGGGGTCCAGAGCCTTTGGCGGTCCGTCGGCTGTTCGGATGGGAGCCGTAGAGGCTCCGGCAGCTGGCAGGTTGGAGGAAGAGGAGGCGTCGCCGCCGATCAGCGTCGCCGCCGGGTTGGCGGGCCGGGGCTTGGCCGGTAGGGACAGAGCCGCAAAGCTGATGAGATTTGGTCGGGCCGGGGAGACGGTGTGGTCGTTGCAGCTGCTTCTGCCACGAATGACAACCTCGGACCAGGATGGATGTCGGTTTGGAGTTGAGCAGGACGAGGGCCGAGGGAAATAAAACAAAGCAATCTATAAATACGAAATACTGGTGAAAAAAGAGTATGAGTCTTCTTCTTCTTAGTCCAGGGCCATCAGATGTCTTGAAATCTATTATTCTGTGACCCTTCTCTTATAACAAACAAGCTAAAGGCTTAAAATATAAACTAAGATGTGATCATATATCAGTTTTTTATATGAACATTTGTTAGTTTTTATTTCCTAACATTGTAAACTGAGTTGCATAAGTTCCTGCCAAGCTTCTGCTCTGTTGCCACGACTTGCAGCTTAATATGCTCAAATGTGCCGACATGCCTCTTAATTTGATTTATCTGTCCTACTGAGAGGGCTAATCCATGAAATCCACAACAAGGGCTTTAAAACAAGCCTCCATCTGAGAGGAGCAGGGATCTGTATCAGAGCCTGACAGTTTAGTTCTTTGGTTAATCCAGTGACAAGTTTACATTTGTCCCCACAACAACACTGCTGAGTGTGAGACACTGTTGACATAATGGAGACGAATGGAGCAGAGCAGCGCTGTTAGATTTGACTTTGATGTCTTCTTTAAGTGTCTATGTAAAATAGCCCAAAATGGTTAAGTTTAATCTCAAAGAAAACCAGCAAATAAAACTGTGAAACTCAAACTGTTGATTTTTTTTGGCACCTTTGCTGATAAATGTTTTTAAATGATTGTTCAATAATCAAAATTGGTGCTAAATATTTTCCTATGTATTGACTACTTGATCAATAGTTTCAGTGTCTGCAGTGTATGACTGAACTAGCGCTCCAGATAATACATAAAACTGTCAGAAATAAACTTTCAGTCAGCATAAAAAGCTTCTCAGTGCATTTTACAACCAATGATAATATAAACATGAAGTGTTTTTATCCATTATCCCAGAATCCTCCCGGTATCATGAGTATCCTAGACGATGTGTGCGCCACCATGCATGCTGTGGGCGAAGGAGCCGACCAGACCATGCTGCAGAAACTCAGGGTCGCCATCAACACCCACGAACACTTCAACAGCTGGAACCAGGGATTCATCATCCACCACTACGCTGGCAAGGTCAGTTCATGTACGCATCCACCCAGACGACTGGCATCATCTTGTTATTGACAAACAGAACTTCTGTCTGTCAGAGTGGAAAAATAAATCGACATAAACATGCAAGTAGTGCATATAGTTTCTCTAACCAACTTCTTAGCGTTGCTCATATGCAATGGTTGACATACGATTACAACATTCATGAGGTTTCCAGCATCCACATGTGCTTGTCTTTTCTGTGGTGTCAACTGTATAAACATACAGTCTGCAGCAGGCATCTGAACAGCATCTTCTGCAAATAGAAACTTATTAAAATGTCATTTTTCATGGTGTTGGTATGGGAGCTGCTTGTATGATCTGTCATAAATACCAGTTATGCAGCTGCTGCTTCAATTCTGGAGTCTGTCGTCATCGTTGTCCCAATAAAATTTCCACTAATAGACTGAACGCCCGTCCATTGCTGCACATCCTGTCCTTCTACTTGATTTATTCTTAGCTGCAGCTCCCACATCACATGTTTATCAGCCTTATTTGTTTCAAACGTTACAGTTGATTAGGTGTCTTTTTGGTGGTCTGGGCCAAGGTTGTCCGTGTCATTCTCCAGATGTGTGGTGGCCTCGGCCTGGTACACATGCCACAGGTTTAATGAGCTGTGCTATAAAGGTTCGAGGGGCTCTCATGACTGCGTTCAAAACATTCCTGCAGCTGACAGTACAGAAGAAATAACACAGTTTAAGTCATACACTTTTAAACCGCTGGTTTTATGTGGATGCTAATCCTGGGAGGTGAAGTTTGGACGTGAAACCTTTCATTTTTTTCTTGCCCCATAAAATTCAACCCACTGATTTAAGCCATAATATCAGTTACACTTTATATTTTCACACAGGTGTCATTTTCCACTGTGCTGGAGTCTTAAAACAGTTCAGCTCTTGTCCTCTCTGACTCTAATGAAATCTCTTCATGTGCTGCAGGTGTCTTACGATGCAGACGGTTTCTGCGAGAGGAACCGGGATGTTCTCTTTACTGACCTCATTGAGTTGATGCAGAGCAGTGAAATGTAAGTAACTCCGATTTGCACATTGCACCGACATGTGGTGAGGACGGCCGCACTTAAAGGGAACCTTCTTTTGTGATGCATATGGTTATAATTGAATACATCTGAATGAAAGCTTCAGACGTTCCACTGCATCTGGAAACTGGCGGGACGCAGCCAGAGTGTGGAGGGCCGGGCTTCGTCGTGCCCTCTGCCCTGAATCGCGTCTGGCTGATGTCCCATTATGCGGCTTTTGAGGGTCTGACTGATCTACCCTCACAAGTGCGGCCTCCTCGTGGTGGAGTCTGGCCCGCCTGTGTTTTGGTTTTTGTGTCAAAGTGGCCATCTGTGCAAACAGCCTGTATTGTCTGGGTAACCCCCACAGGCGTCTTTTGTGTGCACGTTTTGTGAGGCGTGAAAGAAGTTTAGGCCAAAGTCTCATTCGGACACGTGCTCGAAAATACATAAGTGCACTTAACATCCCGCGCAGATACAAAAACACACATATACTCACACTTAGATAACGGTTTTGGCACAGTCACACAAGGGGAACGTGAGGAGGAAGGAAGCGTCCAGATTCCTCAGAGCGGTAGGTCTGAACAGAGAAGAAAGGAGTGAGCAGTAGTATCAGCTGGACAGTATTAGCAGACTTCTGGTCTATTTGTACACATAACCTGCTGATCCTTTCTTCTGGATCCAGACCTCGAGTCAGAAGTTTGAAAGCAAACAAATACCAATGTGGGAGAAAGCAGAAATTAGCTGCAATTCTTTTTTTTTAAAGCATGAAAAGCTTTGAAATAATAAAACAATAATCACCAAAGGTGGAAACTTATGCAAGTTGAAATAAGTCGAATGCTAATCAGATGTACACATCAGGTCACCACATTTTCATGTGATTTTTCAAAGCAATAATACCCCACAAAGTTCAAAAGGAGCCACGTGTTTGTATGATAGATGTAGCGATCACAGCAGCAAAGCATGATTTTGTTTACTGAGTTAGTGTTGGAGTGTTTTTTCTGCATTTTTTTTTGTTTTACCTGCAGACATGACTTTTAAATGTGTAGCTGACAAGTAAGCTATTACATAAATAGCAAATTTACACCAACAACAAGACTGCATCATTAATTTAAGTTATTGATTCTGGGTAAAACTGTGGCCTCATTCATACTCTGGTGAGAGCTTCTGCTTCCTTGTAAAGGTAGGTGTAGCACTTTTCCACAGCACAGCAGCATGTGTAACAGGGGTAAGGAGAGTCAGAGCGAATTTGGTGCAGATGGATTCAAATGTCATAGTTTAAACACAGACTGTTCCTTTCTTGTTCAATAAAAAAAAATCACCCTCAATATATATTGAACTGTGAAGTAAGTGGAGCTCGAAGGTACAAACTGTCCTGAGTTGAGTGAACGTCTTCAGCTGAGAGAAACCTGAAGATTTGGAAACTTCACAAATACCCGATACATTCTGAGCAGCAGTCAGACGCCCTAGTGTTGTGATGATGACGTTATGAAAGCACATCTACAAGATAAAAGTCATAAATTGTTCAAATCCAAATCAACTTTTGCAGAAGGTGGTGTGAATCAGCACTGTTTGATTAGACACACACACACATACTGTGTCAAGGTTTGAAGTGCTGAGGTTTTGTTTCTCTCTCTGCATTCTGAAGACGTGAATATTCTACCTCTACCTCCTGAATATCGACTCTGTAGGTAAAAACTGGCTTCACCCTCCCAGTATGGAATTTTGCATAACCTCTGCCAGCTATCTGCACTTCATGGAAAAAGTGAATTCCCCTTCGACTGCAGAGAAGCAAGGGAGAAAAATCCTGAATTTAGCAGGATAGATACTCTCAGGAAACACAGCTCTTCTTTATTTCTTGTTTTACAGGGCAAAAGGCCAAATTTCAATCAAAAGTAATTCATTATGTTATTTAACTGAGCATTTTGTCACATAAAAGCATTCATTTGTCTCTACAGTGGCGGCCTTGGGCAGATTTACTGCACAGTGAGCTGTTTGTACAAATACTGCACACACACATCTCTTGTTTTCCCAGCCGCCCCCAACTCAGACAGGCCTTCCCAAATGCTTCAGGAATTTAAGCCGATGACCTTAGTCAAAGGTCCTTGGTGCTTTAATCATTAACAGCATTTTTGTTATTGGCTGCCAGGGGAACCTGCTAATATTTACAGGTCTTAGTTTTTATTGATAGCAGCGTTTCTCCTTCAGGACTAACTCCGTCTCCTCACCTTTATCCTCCAATAGTGCCTTCATCAGAGCACTGTTTCCAGAAAACCTCAATGCTGAGAAGAAGGGTCGACCCACTACTGCAGGCAGCAAAATAAAGGTGTGTGTCTACCTGTGTGTTTTCTCTATCACTGATCACGGTCACTGTGAGATAACAAATATGTGTGCTGTCAGTGAGGCGTCTTTCAGCATTCCCAGTCAGAAAAGAACCAGTAATTCAGTCTCATGACTTTGAAGTCGTTGTAGTCGCCAGTCTCATCATTATCTCTGATGACTTTTGCTCTGATTCCATCCTCCAGAAACAAGCCAATGACCTGGTGAGCACACTGATGAAATGTACTCCACACTACATCCGCTGCATCAAACCCAATGAGACCAAGAAGCCCAAAGACTGGGAGGAGAGCCGGTGAGTGATGGATTCACTACGTCCCTTGTTGTCCTCAGAGTCAAACATGCAGATAAAAACGCATCTATGCAGTTGAAACATGAACTGGTGACGGAAAAGCGACTGAAACATGAAACGGAATTGAATGAAAACCAAATTGAACTGGAGCAGAGAGGTAATTCAGCTGCTGGTGGAGGAGCTAGATCAGAGAAAACAGAAAATAATGAAATTTTAGTGGTATATTCGAAGTATAAATGAGAAACATGCATGAAAAGTGACTGAAAGTGAAGCTTAACTCCATGCTCCAACACATAAATATGGTGTGATAATCTACCAAATGTTCAGTTCAAATGCAGAACAACCTCTTTTTGTAATACACAATGCCTCAGCTTAGTGGTGTGGAGCAGAAAACATGCAGGTATGCAGTTTATATGTGTATTTTTTTTTTAGTCAGTTGCGTGTGCACACCTCTAAGCCACTTCTAATGCACAACATTCAGCCGTGTCTTGTTTTTTTCTTAGGATGATGAAGGCCTGACCGGCCCTACTCTGCCTCGTTGTTTTAGTTGCTAGAGTTTAGTTCGGTTTAGGCTTTAGAGAGAACCTTGTCACGAAGGACATATAATAGTCTGTTAGCAGCAATTTTGCTTCCTTAAAGTTGGTTTGTAAATGTGCACTGAGAGCAGTCAAATTCAGTTTTTAAATATTTCATTTTTAAAATCAGTTGCATCTCTGACTAAAACATGCATGTTTACCTCATGTTGAATATATTTTATTCAGATTACTTTATTGTCATTCAGGCAAATTACATTAGAGATGCACTGCAGAACGAAGAGAATAGATAAGACGTTATTGCACATGTCCAAGGTAATTGCACTCGTGAAAGGCAGTAGAGTGTATATGTTTAACATTTACAGTCCTCTGTTTAAAAGACGGATGGCGGTGGGAAAGAAACTGTTCCTGAACCTAACAGTTTTACATCTCAGGCTGCGGTACTTCCTGCCTGGGGGTAGGAGAGAAAAGCGTCCACAGGTAGGGTGAGTGGGGTCCCTGGTGATCCTCAATGCCCTTGACAGGCAACGTTGTTCCGCAAAGTCCCTTACAATGATCCTCTCAGCAACCCTCACCACCCTCTTCAGTACCTTCCAATCAGAGACACTAGATTGGGCTTGTGTAGGACTAATGATATTTGCAAAGTGTCCCTTGACAATTAATGTAACTTTCATAATGTTGACACACTTTGGCCTGCACTAGCTGTTCAAATATATCAACTGTTTACAAAGGACTGGCCCAAAGTCATGCAAATTGGGAGAACAGTTAAGTTTTCTAATCTGTGAACCAGTACTAATCACAAAATCTGCATCTCCTCTGTGACCGATGTTAATTTCATCCCTGAAGTAAAGCACCAAAAGTTTAAGTGACCAAATGTTCTATTTATGAGTGAACTAAATGAGCAGGAGTGCACTATAACAGGCTGTTTGTCTTTTGCTGAACAGGAAGCTTTAAGAAAAAAACCCAAAATAGGATCATAGATTAGGAGTCGGCCTTCTTCTCCTGGCATCACTACACCGCTGCTTCAGCTGATGAATTTTTCATGGACAGTGGTTTCCAAGTTGCAACTTAATTCTAGAATTTCACTCAGCAGTTTGATAAACACTGCATCATTGTTCTAATTTGTTCTGTCTCCACCCAATTAGTTGTTTTTTTCCTTTTTTGGATGTTTTCCGTCCGTCTGAAGGCACGTGAGACATGTTTCAGGCATTCCCTCCGTCTTTATCCCTTTGTTTCCCGGTCTTTTTTTCAGGTTTTGGGCACTTCATGTTCACATACAGAATCATAACGTATTGTTCAGAGCCTATGAACTTCCTGTTGTGAGTCATGCACCGGGTGGCTCATTAATTAGCACCGGAACCGCTGTTTTCACAGGAAGTCTGAGTGTACTAAGTAGTGCTTAGGTCTTTGTTTGAGGAAAAAGTTACCAAAAGCACCTTCTTTGCATACAATGACCTGCAATTATCCCTTCCGCTGGTGGAGTGGGGCTTTCATGTGCCGTGGAAAGATGTCTGAGTCAAAGTTGACAACTGACAACGACAATTTCATACTTATCAATTAGTAGCTTGTACACATTGTGGACATTAAATCAGGATGTTTTACATTTAGCATAAATATGTCACAAAAGTAGAGAAAATAGGTACAATGACAGCATCACACAGGAAGGCTGAGTCCTTCATATGGTGGTCTGGGTTGGAAATAGATGAAAAGAGGCCAGAGAGTATATTTAAGAAGGCAGGGATGGAAAGAAAGTTTAATCTTCATCAGCACAGTGACACATTCACATGGTGTTGATGGTGGTTCTTTTTCTTCTGTCTTCAGAGTGAAGCACCAGGTGGAGTATCTGGGTCTGAAAGAGAACATCAGGGTGAGGCGTGCTGGCTACGCCTACCGCAGAGTCTTCAGGAAGTTCCTCAACAGGTATCACAGCTCAAACCAACCAAGGAGTTTCCATTTCTCTTTACTTTTCATCCAGTTGGGCCATCTTTGTAGCTTGTGTTACCTTTTTTTAAACAAACCGCATCCAAACTCACAGAGCTGCCCTCAACTTCTTTATCTCCGCTAAACCTTCTGTCTTCAGGTATGCCATCTTGACTAAAGAGTCCTGGCCGACGTGGCGAGGAGACGAGAAACAAGGCGTCCTTCATCTCTTACGGTCCGTCAACATGGACCAGGATCAGTTCCAGCTCGGTCGCAGCAAGATCTTCATTAAAGCCCCTGAGTCGGTACGTTTCTCCAGACTGTCACGGCCTCACTTCTTTTGCTTGGTTGCAGCCTTATGTAATGCAGCATCTCTGGAAAGCAAACGTGTACCAGAGTAGAGCTGAACTCGCTTGTCAGAAATATCAGCTGACATGAGGAAAGGAGGAAAACTGAACTCACCGTTTTTACACTAAACTCCATAAAAGGGCAGCAGTGTCTCGAATCATGCTCAATTCCTTGTTGCAGGGGAGGAGATTGAACCCGACCCTTGTACCACGTCAGCACTGAGTCAACACTGACTCTGAAAGTAAAACACAAGTACAGGCTGTGGTTGCAGAGTTTGGTGGGACATCGTAAAGGCTTGTCTTTTTCCGCCGTAACTCCTCTTTTTTTCTCGGCTCTTATGAAAGCGGCGCTTGTGTGAAGTCTGAGCTCTCACTTATTAACATTTGTACACATTGTGCACGGGCGTACGTGCACACGCACACACTCAGATGTATGTTTGGAAGCTCACACACAGACTTAACTCAGGCCTCACAGCTGATCCTGAATGGCTTTACTTATTTATTGCAGCCTTGCAGTGCCAGGAGCCACCATCCCCCACACTGCCCGACTGAGAGTCCAAGTCATTGAGGTGTGCTTATGAAACGCTAATATCAGACAAGGCGGAGCGCTGAAATGAGCTGCCACGCTTCTCAAAACAAGCCTCTGTGTCTGATAAGACACTGACACCAACTAATTAGCTGTATGACTGAGGCGTTTTTCTGCTGGATGTAATAAGCGAAGTTTGTTTGACGCCAGATGCTGGAGGAGTTTCTCCCCCAGAGTGACGACGGACGAGCTGGAGGCCTTCAGAGAGCTGTCATTTATCTGTGAAAAAATTGTCATAGTATAGTTTAATTTGCTGTTCACATCTGCAAGAAAATGTCTTGGATGTTTGCATGTTGAAGTTTGCAAACGTTACAATGATTAGTGCTGAAACATAGTTTTCAATTAGTGGAACATCAGGAACATAATGAGCAGGAAGTCTCATCATCAAATAGCTTTAATCTTTTTGAAAATCACTTTTCTGGTGTTTTTTTAAGGTTTTTATTTTAAGATGCCTCATTTACGATTTATAAGAAGGATACAAGGTTCAATAAATGGTTTATGACACATTATATGTATTTAGATAGACAGACAGACAGACAGACAGACAGATACATAGATAGATAGATAGATAGATAGATAGATAGCTTTATTGTCTGTTCCAAGGAAAAACAGAAATTAATCTTTTGTCACAGCTATAAGACCAAGCCGGAATTTGTAATTTAAAATATGTATTAATATACAGTGTTACTATATTGTCATTCATTATCTACTTGTACAGCAGCTTCCACTTAAGACTGCTCACAGGGGGATGAATAAATTAATCAACACCTAATCTACTACATTACAGCATATTAAAAACATTTGTGATATATAATATAATATAATATAATATAATATAATATAATATAATATAATATAATATAATATAATATAATATAATATAATATAATATAATATAATAGTTATGAATGTGATAATAATAAGGATCTTTACTACACCTCCAGTTGTTTGTTTTTTGGGTTTGCTGTTCAGGAACTTTGATCAGTTTTCTAGTGAAAACCACTGAAGCCTCAGTGATTATGAGCTGTTACGGTCTCAGTCGGTGACTCAGTTCGTTTCTCTGCTGGCAGCGTTTGTGGTTGTAGTTTGATCGGTTGTGTTGTGTTTTGGTGGTTTGTTCGTCTTCCGTCACACTACAGCCTGTATGGATGCCAGGCCTGGTCCAGCCCTGACAGGATGTTTAGTCTGGCAGCGAGCAGCCAGAGAGGCTGACTGCGTGTCAAGAGGCCCATCAGGAAATGACATAGACTGGACAGAGTCAGCTCCTTGTGCAGGAGGTGCTAAAATGACTGTACACCCAAAGAATATTATTATATATGTATATCGATAAACATAATAATTATACAGGACAACACAGACCAGTTTGATGATGACTGTTATACAGGAAGAAAAAGATATATATGTGTGTGTGTGTGTGTGTGTGTGTGTGTGTGTGTGTGTGTGTGTGTGTGTGTGTGTGTGTGTGTGTGTGTGTGTGTGTGTGTGTGTCAGCTGTCGAACATAATCAGATCAAGTGAATCTATCTTTCAAAGTTGCATTTTGTTCACTTTTTGTGTTTTCTGACCTGCAAAACAAGTAAGAAATATTGTTGTAAAATGACGGTAATAGTAATAAAGGATTGTCTTGTCTTGTCTTGTCTTGTCTTGTCTTGTCTTGTCTTGTCTTATCTAACTCATTGGTTACATGGACACCTATTTATTATTTAAAGGCAGACTTTTTAAAAATTATTTAATATTGCTTGTCTTTGCCTGTTTACTCTTGTTTCCAGGTTTATTTCCTCTTACAAATTTGATTCAGCAAAGTCACTGAAGTCAGTTATGTATTTGAAAAAATATCATTGAAGTAAAAAAACCAGAAGGCAGTGAAATAAAAATGTCCATTTTCCCTTTGTACAAACTGATAAATGAAAAGTGGACAGTTTGCTCTGCAGCTCAACAGAACATTAACCACATGACTGTGAGGATTTAAGAACTAAATTATTTAATTATGAATATCCAAGCAACCTGCTGCTCTTTCTGTCAGGTAACAACACTGCACAGTAGTCGGAAGAAAATCTTTATTCTCACAGTAAAAACCACAAAAATGATCAGTGAAGTCGACAGCAGGTTTGTGTGTTCAGTTGTTCTCAGCCATGTTCAGTATGTTTGTGAGTTCATTCCTTCCATCCAGTGTGTTTAGGCGTGTCTGTGTTTGGGTTTATGCACTGAGGTGTGTTCACTGTACGTCTCTTTATTTGTCGTCGCAGCTTTTTCTGCTGGAGGAGACGAGGGAGCGAAAGTTTGACGGCTACGCTCGGACCATCCAGAAGGCCTGGAGGAAATATGTGGCCCGCAAGAAGTATGTTCAGATGAGGGAGGAAGGTGAGTTAAGAGACGTCTTACTTTGTCCTTTATTGTCTCTCTGCTTCTGTCTCTGTCTCTCAACATCTTTCTCTGGGGTTATTCAGCTTCAGACCTGCTGTTGAACCGAAAAGAGAGGCGGCGACACAGTCTCAACAGGAACTTTGTAGGCGACTACCTCGGCATGGATGACAGGCCTGAGCTGCGACAGTTTCTGGCCAAGAGAGAAAAGATCGACTTCGCCGACAAAGTCACGAAATATGACCGGCGATTCAAGGTTGGCTTTTCTTCAGCATGCAGCTTCTTTTATGGCTCAACAACTGACACAACATTCATGTACGTTGTGTTTTTTCTTTCATGTTTAGGGGATTAAGAGAGACTTGATCCTAACTGCAAAGTCTGTGTATCTGATTGGAAGAGAGAAGGTGAAGCAGGGACCAGACAAAGGGCAGGTGACCGAGGTGCTGAAGAGGCGGATTGATGTGGAGAAGATCTTGGCTGTGTCTCTCAGGTACAAACTGACTTTCAGACAACAAATCCTTCAGATCTGTGACAGACAAATATTAAATTATCTGCATCAGATACAACACGGTTCATAGAGCTGACAGCTTGTGTTCCCCCTCTACAAAGCTGGAAAATAAAGCTTTCACTTCCTTCCAGACAGAATTATGCTCAAGCATTTTATTCATTCTTGTGGTTTTAATGGAGGCTCACAGCTGCTCATGGAGGCACAGTATTTTTCACAGTACTGTCCAGTCATTCGTGACCAGAACATATCCCAAACAAATTTCTGTCCATATAAACAAATTTGGCACCTATTCTATCTACATGTGAGCGTTGCTTCCTGCTGCTGCACCACCTCCTGCTCTCCAGCAAACTTACCCTCTGCTGCATTTTTATTCTGGAGTATTCTATGGGATATCTTGCAGCATGTTTCAGCCATTCTGCAGCTTTATTAGCTCATGGACAGTGTTTGTGAAGCCCACACAGATTAGTTGAGGTGCATCACAAGTTGAGGCACCTTGCCAAACTCCAATGCATATTCTTTGCAATATTTTGATTGCATTTCAAATTTGTTTTTATTTTATTGATTTTACAAATTCCTCTTGCCTTTTGCAAGTTTTATATCATATCATAGTGATGTTTGCTCATATTTTTTGCTGTCTGATAGCATTTGCAAGAATTTGGTCAAATCAAATTATTTTAAACGTGCTGTATAGATATATTTGATTTAATTAGAGTTTTGCAACAAACAGTTCTCTGATTATATCCTTCTGAGAACCGAGGAAAAAAGCTTCTTTAAAAATGTAACTTTTTTTGTTATTTCCTGCCTTTTTGGAGCTAAAACAACAACTCACAATTTAGAATTTTATTTTTAAAAAAATCTGTATTTCAGAGTTTAAAGCATGTCTACTGAAGTGACAACAGAACGATTTTACTGTAACAAAAAAAAAAAAAGCAACACTTTGAAATCAAAATAGGCTGACAAGAAAACATGCCGATTCATTTTCTAATGAAACTTTACGAAACTAAATTAAATAACAATAGTGTAAAACTTAAGAGGCTGAATGAAACATAGTTAGAAACAGCTTTTTATTTATTACATTAATTAGTTTACATAGAAAATATATTCAATCGTTCTCATGGCCATTACAGTTGACATTCATAAAGGGGCTATTTTTTTCCTGACCTAAAGTTTAACTGAACTCTGACCCCAATTTATAATTCCTGACATGTTCAGAAACAAGGAACATTTTTGATTACCACAAGTGAAACGATACCTTAGCAATATTTGACTTAACTTTTCTCTTTTCCTGGCAGGTGAGTTTTGCTGCAGTCTCCATTTTGTCTCAGCATAAAAACAAAGAAATTATCCCACCCATTCATGAGATATCATTGGAAAAGCCAGGATGTCCTCTACTGGACACATCAGGATTTAGTGGGGCATCTCAAATGAGTCAAGAGACAAAAACAAATGTCCAGTACAGAGGACATAAATGAATGGGCTGGGTCTCAGGAGGATATATATGGTTGTGTAATTGTTTCACCAACATTTAATCTCTGTTTTGTCTAAAATCTAGTTTTAATTGAGGCACAATGTGTATCTTTGGCAATGCTTCCTTGAAAAAATACCAATGAGGCTTAATCAAGTTAAAGTCAGGGTAGGGGATATTTTTTGGCACCACTAGGAAAAGTTCCATGATAGTGCTACAGTACATTGTAATTGAAGTCTGAGAGGAAAGTAGACTTCTGCATCTTTTACTGGCTCTGTTTTCAGTGAATGTTGACTTTTGGATTTCTATTTTTGCATTTGAGAAGGGTTCATCACAGAAACAGGAAAGCTGCAGCACCAAGTTTTCAAGTTTAGGCAAAACATATATAATTTCCAGTGAAAATCTCTCCATCTCAAGGCTGATGTTCTGCATCCCGCATTTGCATTTAGTGCAGTTCTAGACACCAGTAGGCAGTGACTTGTTTCCAAAACAAGACAATGGCTGAGGCAGAATGTCATGCAGGGGCCCACCTTATAATCTGTAGACACTGCACTGCAGAAAGTCATGAATCTACTTCAAAGCCGCAGTCTGGATTTCCAATCACACAAGTTCCCATGTTCCTGTAAATGTCACACAGGGGACACTGAAAACATGTGGAGTGTATTAAAGCTACTTGTTTGTGTTTGCGTGCGCACAGATCTGACAGAAAGCAGTCCGCTCCACATCTCAGGCAGTCGCTGAGTGTAGATTAGTTTACTAGGAGGAAAACTGGGAAATAAAAGGAACTGAAAGACCTTGTGGGCTCTTTGTTGTTGATGGGAACGCCATGCAGCTTGTTTCAGAGGTAGAGCTGTCGGTGCGAGCATGTGGCTTTTGAGTCAGTGGGGTAATACGGACCAGGTGGTGCAATGAGCGAAAGCAGGAGTTGTAAAAAGCTCATCAGAGGAAAACTCCACTTCACTGGGAGGAACAAAGTATCCTTGTGTGGGTTACGGGCACAAGCTGTCTTCCCTCTTCAGATGTGAGCCGCTTTGTGAGGCTCCTGATGCAAATGTGAAAGCCGACTCCCCAACTTGGCCTCCGTCAACAGAAAGCAGAGCAATTGTGTGAATGCCATTTTTCTCTTAGTGAGGTTTGTTTCTTATGGGGGTTTTAGCCTCTTACTCCGTACGTTGTTCTTTCAGCACGATGCAGGACGACTTCATGATACTGCACGAGCAGGAGTACGACAGCCTGCTGGAGTGTGTCTTCAAGACCGAGTTCACCAGCTTACTGGCCCGAAGGTTTGAGGAGAAAACTCAGAGGAAGCTACCACTCAAGTTTAGTAACACGTAAGTAAACAGGGAGACGCTGAAAATCATTCAAACATGTATTTGAGCAAATCTGTAGTGTCACTTTCAGCCTCATGATGTTGCCCTAATAATCCTAAAATGCAGTAAAAACCTCCACTCATGTTGTTCTCAGACTGGAGCTGAAGTTGAAGAAGGAGAACTGGGGCTTCCTGAGTGGCGGCGGCGGCTCCAGGCAGGTGGTTTTCGCCCAGGGTCAGGGGGACATGCCTGTACTGAAGCCCTCCAGCAAATCTCTGCAGGTCAGCGTTGGCCCTGGGCTTCCCAAGAACACACGTGAGTATCAACAGAGCCCAAGTACAGCTGTGAAAAATGTATATCTGAGTCGGGGATTAGGGTGTTACATTACAAAAACTTTATGATGTGAAGACTTTGGCCCAGTCTCAGTTTCCACACCTACAGACTCACAGACTTTAAGGCGCATTTGCATTAGTTATTGAGGAATTAGGGCTGCCTCGTTGTAAAATCATCTCCACATCTGCAGACTTTCCTGAGAGAATTGCTTGTCGTTCAAAGCAAATTTGAACAAAATTGGAAACATGGTTGCTCTGCTCCCCACAAAATGTGCACAAACCAAGCAGGGATGCTGTAGAGAAGAAATCTGTTCTTATTCTGTCAGCAACAGCATCATCTGCTCACTGCTCTGGTCATTTTTTATTTTTTTGGAATGTTTGTAGAGTCGTTTGTATTGTCAGTCAAAAGCCGGCAGATGTTTATGGGTTTCCTGAATTTTGGTAGCTTGCTAAAATGTTTTAAGATTGTAATGCCACATAAAGGGAGTCATCAACTGAGCAGCTGATCAGTGCAAATAAAACTTGAGAGAGAAGTAGATTTTATGTGGTATATACTATGTTTTTAACTCAAATATACACCTTCCTCCCAGTTCTATGATATATATAGTTCTGTTGGTGGTACCAGACAGATTCTTTAATGAAGGATAATACACAAGTTATCAGATACTTAAGTGTTTTCTCCTTTTTTTTCCTTTTTTTAAAAACTTTTGTTTCTGTATTTGAAAGACAACAAATGATAACAAGGAGGATAACCTTAATGGGGTATTTCTGTCATTATTTACACTTATTAACTTCTGAAATGTCTTTACTTTTCTTTTTTTAATCTGTTTAATTTTATTCCTCCAATAATAAATCCCTGACTTGTGTATTTGCACTTGTGACAAAGTTGGAATGTGTCCTGTAAAGTTCTGGATACCAATAAAAAATAAGTTAAAAAAAAAAACAAAAAAAAACTTTTTGATGAAAACATCAGGACATTTATGTGACTCACATAAGAAGGCCTCACTTTCTGTCAGCTATAATTATTATATTTCACTGTTTCGTATAAGCTGTCATGACAATCTAAATGCTTTTGCTCTCCCTCAGGCCCAACCAGGAAGAGCTTCAGTCAGGGTCGCTCCAACTCGTCCAGAACCCACCAGCACATCCCATCTCGAGCTGCACCAGGACCTCCAGGTAGAACCTTCACACCTCGCTGCATCTGAGCCGTTTGTCCCCCGTCTACCGTCTGTAACACAACAACCCGCCTCATTTCTCTCTGCAGTTGCTCACCAAAACGGCGGCCTGAAGAACACCAACCACATCGCCAATCAGAGGAACTCCCAGCATCACAACCAGAGACATCCGTCATCCAGCAACTCGACGCGGCCCTTCCTGCCCAGCAACATCAACCAGCTGAAGGAGCGAGGAGGCAGCCGGCAGCAGCCAAACCTGGACTGTCTGAGAGTCCCCGATCAGGGAGCTGCAGGGTGAGGAAGTGGCACACATAAACCCAGAAACAAACAAAGTACAGTCAGGAAAAGACAAGACGTGAGGATAAAAGGACTTTGCTATCACTGCTACAAGGGTTTGATTGGGCTGAACGCAAATATACGGCAGCTGATAATGTCTGTTAGTTGGCTTAGTCTTATAGCTACTTTTAGTCTGGTTTTTGCATCAAGTACATTTTGATTTTAGACACTTTAAATAGTTTGCAGTTTTGTTCTAACTTATACCAGGTAGATGATTGTGTGGAATCAAAAGAGTGCCATAATACAAAATAATAAAGAGGAATAAAATTTTTAAAAAATCTGTTAAAAAACAAGGAAATACATGTGTAAATATAAAGAGGAATAAATAAAAGAATAAATCAAAAATAAATCTCTTAAAACATAAGGAAATAAATATCTAAATATAAAGAGGAATACGTTTTTAAAAATGATTTAAAATACGGACATATAAAGGTAAATTTTGTCTTTGCTTTTCCCTTTCCCCTTTGTTTTTTCCTTTTGTTTTTTTTACGTTTTGTCATTGTTTTTTCCTTTTGTCATTGCTTTTTCCATTTTGCTTTTGCTTTTACTGACGGACTGAGCTGTCAATCAAATGGCTTTGGGCGGGGCTTTCTGTCCAGGCTGAGAAATCAATACCTGATCCATAGACTGTATAATAAAGATAATTATCAAAATCTAAATAATGAACTTTTTTATACAGTCTATGAGCTAGCGCCAAGCAGGAATCCTGTGATCAGGTATTGACTACTAAGAGAAAAGCAAAGACAAAATTTACCTTTATATTTCCATATTTATTTCCTTATTTTTGAGCAGATTTATTTATTTTTTCCTCTTCATATTTGCACATGTATTTCCTTATTTTTTTAAACAGATTTATCTTTTATTATGGCACTCCTGTGATTCCATAGATGTGGCCTCTTTGGTGCTGTTCGACACTTTATTTTTTATGTTTCTACTCTTTGTTGAGGTCATACAGCCCTGAAATAAAGAATTAAGAAAACTGATACCGATTACATGCAGAAAACCTTTTCTAGTTCCTTATAAGGTTAGATTCAAAAGTATGACTCACATATTAACTCATCCATTATTTATAACGAGCAAATGCTGCTAACTTTCTTTAAATCTAATATAATCCAACACTGCAGCACTGTGGTTCAGCTTTAAAGTCCTTTTTACTGTATTAACTTGAATAAATTGGCACGATAATTTCTGTATATTACATGTGGTCATGATTGGCTTCATTAGGTGATAATTCTATCAGACAGAAAGTAAGTAAATGTAAGTGAGTGTGGTGCCGGGTCTCACTTCACATGCATGGCTATAAACTTCTATATTCAAATGGGCACCATAGATACACAATAATTTCCACTCCTGTGTTTCTGTAATTTGACATAATTTGGATAATGTATTCTTTTGTAGCCCTGGAGACAGACGGCCAGCTTCAAATGGAGGAATGTGAGTTGGAGTGTTTGCCATGTTTTGGGTGGTGGCTCAGGAGTAGAAAAGCTTCCGGTAGCATCACATACGGATGCTGCTTCTCTTGTGCATTTTTTGTAGTTTGCAACTAATATTTCATTTTCTGTCGCTGCTCAGTTTCATTGATATCAGCCAGGAATAATTTGATAGTTCGGCTCAGATCTTTCATTCTGCAATGGAAGATCCTTGAAAGAGTTTTTTCAAAAGATTCCCCACTGTGCACCTTTTCCGTTGGTTTATTTTTGATATGAAAGCTGCTTTCAAGAACAAAGACGTGACTGCAGGGAACATAGTCTTAGTACTTCACTGCCTGCCTACTGCTCACTAAAGTATCGCTACTTAAACTATTCTAAATGATTTGATCCTCAGTTAAGTAGCGTTTCTGTCAGTAGTTCACTCTGCATTACATTTGTATTGTGCTTAAAGAGTAACGTGAAAGAAGCAGGGTTTTGCAATTAGATGCAGAACATGGAAGAATAAACTGAGATTTTAAGGCGACTGCTGACTCAGGATCAACACTCTGCTCTGAAAGGCTTCATGAACACTTTGTAGTCTCAGATCTGTTGTGCAGCAGAATCACAGCGTGTACTAGATCACCATCTTGTGGTTGATTTATGAACCGCAGCTTATGATTGGAATTGGAAAAAGCAAAAACACATAACAAATAAGAAATCTAAATACTCAAATTGTAATGTTTTCATACATATATAATCTACCAAGATGGTGATTATGCATGCACTTGTAGTTTTGGATGTGACTCCCATAAAACTTGAGTTGGGTTTTTCTGCAGCTCAGTGAACTGAATCTTTCATCCACGATCTTCTTGTAGGCAACTCAGTCTCACATCTTTGTGGTTTTTTCTTCTCCTTCGTCTTCTTCACCTTCTCTTTCTTCTTCTTCTCCTTCTTCACCTTCTTCACCTCCTCCTCCACCTTCTCCTTCTTCTCCTCCTCCTTCATTTTCTTTTTCTTCTTCTCCTCCTTCCCCTTCTTGTTGTCCTCTTCCTTCTTCTTCCCTCCGCCTCCTCCTCCTCCTTCTTCTACTCTTCCTCCTCCTCCTCCTCCTCCTCCTCCTTCTCCATCTTCTTCTTCCCACTGCCTCGTCCTCCTCCTCCTCCTTCTCTGACTTCTTCTCCTCCTCCTCCTCCTCCTTCTCCATCTTCTTCTTCCCGCTGCCTCGTCCTCCTCCTCCTCCTTCTCCAACTTCTTCTCCTCCTCCTCCTCCTCCTTCTCCATCTTCTTCTTCCCGCTGCCTCGTCCTCCTCCTCCTCCTTCTTCTTCTTCTTGTCCTCCTCCTCCTCCTCCTTCTTCTCCTCCTCCTCCTCCTTCTTCTCCTTCATTTTCTTTTTCTTCTTCTCCTTCTCCTCCTTCCCTTTCTTCTTGTCCTCTTCCTTCTTCTCCTTCTTCTTCCCTCCGCCTCCTCCTCCTCCTTCTTCTCCTCCTTCATCTTCTTCTTCCCACTGCCTCGTCCTCCTCCTCCTCCTTCTCCAACTTCTTCTCCTCCTTCTCCTCCTCCATCTTCTTCTTCCCGCTGCCTCGTCCTTCTTCTTCTTCTTCTTCTTCTTCTTCTTCTTCTTCTTCTTCTTCTTCTTCGATGCCTCAGAGCTCACAGACCGTCGGCCAGCAGACCTCCACCAGGAGGAGGGCGACCCAAGCCTGCGCCTAAACCCAAACCCCAGGTGCCCCAATGCAAAGCTCTGTACGCCTACGACGCTCAGGACACAGATGAGCTCAGCTTCAACGCTGATGACGTCATCGACATCATCAAGGAGGGTGAGTGCAGGAAGAGCTTGTTATTTTTTTTTTGTGTTTTCACAGGACACTAATTTCAGTTTTGTTTGTCGACCAGACGCATCTGGATGGTGGATGGGAAGACTTCGTGGAAAGCAGGGACTTTTCCCCAACAACTATGTCACCAAGATCTAGAAGCTGCAGGTTTACAGCGCAAAGAAGAGGAAAACGAAGAGGAGGATGAGGAGGATAAGGAGGAGAGTTGCTGCCTCCCTGCTAATGCTCTGTGGTGACCGGACAGTCGCAGAGAGACACTTCCTCCACTACTGTTTTCTAGTAAATGAATGTTACTCTCGGTTACACCACCAGACCAAAAGACCGTCTCGGCTCAAGAAATGAGGCTCTTCTCTAAAGACACGAAGACTGTTTGACCCCAGGGTCTGTTTTTCCTCCACAGTCCCTTTGAGTACTGAACAAAACTATTTATTGTATTTATACTGTAGCTTTCCATGTTCTCCTTACTGTCATTTATATCTTGCTGAGGATTTCAAACATTTTTGAAGCGTTGGAATGAAATCTGCTAAATCTGTGGGACCAGGCTGTGATTTTTACTCTCCACATTTGTTTTTTAGATGAAGGTTTGATCGCTGAAGTGGTCATCTCGGTGTCAGAACTGAAGTGACTGCTGTTTTTTAACCAGGATTTATTTATTTTGGTGCAAAACTGTAACTGCTTCCCAGGAAAAGACATTGAGTAAATCACCACACTGTGATGTTTTTTTTTTTTTTTTAACTTCTAATACCAAAGCAATACACAGAAAACAGTGCAGTAAAGTGGTGAATCACCTGGAAAACCACCTTTAACTTTGATTCGTTGTTGTTTTTGTTCTTCTATCACACCAGTATATTTGAGACAAACAGCAGAGACCATGTATACTGTAACCTGCGCATGCCGTCTGTGGTGTATTAGCACTTTATTGGTACAGGTACTACCTTGGACACAGACATTGTCACTCGTTCATGCTACAGCCAGTAAGTCACATCTATGAAGGACAGATTGCCAAGCTAGCAGTTAGTTACTGAGGAGAATAATCTGTTTACATGAAACGATGAATCAAACAGGTATTTTAGATCTGATTCTGTATATGTGTTCATATGTAGGAGTACGCCTGTTGTTGGTTAGAATTTAAATTAATTTTTTTTGTATTGTCTCTGAAGGATCTTGCTGTTTTTTTCTGTCTCTGCTTCTGAAACTCACACAGCTGCTTTATTTCCAGTTCAACTGCAGCTAAATAATCACAGACTTGGGTGAATGGATTTATTTTTTTTTTGTTTTGTCAAGTGCAAAAGTTGTTTTTTCCGGTGAAAGAAAGTTATTGACACTCCCCCCCCCCACCCTTGGCACTACAAAGAATTCCTTTGGCTTCTGCTCGACTGTTTCTGCACATCTTTTGCACTGCTGTTGCATTACTTACACATTCCTTAGTATTTTTTTCCCTTATCAAATAACCACATTATGCTTGAGTCAGTGAAAAAGAAAAACTGCTGGGACTTCTGTCGAAGAACTTCTGCATCATCAAATATAGTTTGATCTTGGATGGTTGAAAACATCCTTGTGCAATACACAACAGCAGACAAGTCTGTTAATAAAGCTTGTAATATTGCATATTTACCTGCGTGCTTTTCTATTTTATTATCAGAGAACACTTTAAATCAGGAGTGTCAAACTCATCTTAGTTCAGGGGCCACATTCAGCGTAATTTGATCTCAAGTGACAAGTAAAATCAGAGCATAATAACTTATAAATAACCACAACTCCAAATCTTTCCTTTGTTTTAGTGCAAAAATGTTCATATTTAGGAAATTATCTTTTTGCAAAGCATCATGAACAACGTGAAATTTCTTCAGAAAAATACATTCAATTTCAACAACATTATGCCTCAGTTCATCATTTACACATTACAACTTCCACATCAGTGTCTATAAAAGAGCAAAACATTCAGTCATCTGGAACTGAACAATGTAGTATTCTACTTCATGATCAAAACGACAAAAGGCAGACGAAGACAAAATGCAACAAAAACAAGACAAAATATTACAATATTGAGACAAAACGACAAAAGCAAGAAACAAAATGACAAAAAATGAGACAACACAAGTGAGACAAAAACCCCAGAGAATGACAAAAACAACACACAAAGCAAAGAAGAAAGCAAAACACAAAATGACAAAAATAAGACAAAAAACACAAGCAAGACAAAAAGGATACACAAAATGACAAAAACATGAGACAAACAACAAAATTAAGACAAAAACGAGACAAAATATAACAAAAACAAGACACAAAATGACAAAAGAACAATGAGCAATCTAGTATTTTACTTTATGATGAAACAACTTGTCATGGTTTCAAAATTATTTTTAAATTTATAGTTTTACAAATTTACAATTTGCAGTTGATGTCTTCTCTGTAATTTTTATTCTTTACTAAGTCGCCCTGTGGGCCGAATTGGACCCTCTGGAGGGCCAGTTTTGGCCTGCGGGCCTCATGTTTGACACCCGTTTTAAATGTACAATGATCAGTGTAAGGTTTCAGTTTATTAACATGTTCATGTGCCATCCAGACTACAGGGTAAGATTTAATGAGATCAAGGAGCTGCAAACTTTTCAGTCCCTGATCCTAAACTGAGAGACTCATGACTCACTATCACTGGAGGTCGTTGAATCATACAAATCAAACAACTCCAGACAGCTGCACACATGTACCAAACAAACACAAGCATAGCAACAACACAAAATAATACAACAGCCTAACAACAGCACTAATGTTTTATAGTAATGTGAGTCTTGCAGCAGAATGCATCAAAGTAATCTCCATGTATAAACTAGTACTGAGTAGGCTGAATGTAGCTGCAGCAGACTCACAGGTTTTTGTATTTTGTAACAATTATAGCAAAAATATGCTATTTATGATCATTTCTAAATTTGATTTGATTTCTGTTGATCATCTCATGTTGCCCTCTCAGTATCCTGTAGGCCAGTGAGGGGTAACTACAGGAACCTCTGCTCTAACAGATCGTTCAACCACTAATTATTCTCTAAATATATGGCTACAATACATATTTTTCTCTACTGGTGAATTTATTTAACCATGTAAAACCCCCTGTTGCAAAAGTGCAGATGCAGACACAAAATACAGAAGAAAGTTCAAGTTACATGTCAAACTGATTTTTAAAAATTTTTACTCTTACTTTTAGATATGTGATGATCAGCATACATTTGTCTCTTTTTCTGTGCGCAACATTATCTCAAAAATGGACCAACAGATTTGGATGAAATTTTCAGGGAAGGCCAGAAATGACACAAGGACCAAGTGATTACATTTTGGCAGTGATGCAGCTTATAGTCTGGATCCATGGCTTTGTTAAAGATTTCTGTATCATTGCAAGATTGCGGCAGGGTGTCACTGTAACTATGACAACAAGTGAACACTACATCACCTTCCCGCTGACGATCACATGATTGCGATCCTACTACAAATCCACCACTGTGGATTTATCCGTCAGAAATCATACAATGACTGAGCAGCCTAGGTGGAGTACTGCGCTCTCTGAGTGCTTTTCTTGTTTTTCTGCAACATTTTCAAACAAAATTGTATTTGTTGATGTCAGTGACGATGCCAGTATTATGACACATCCTTATTTAGAACCACTACCACAGGATGTTTGTGCAGGATTTGTCTGAAAATCCTTCAGCAGAGCTTTACTCACTTTGTCAAGAATGAAATCCTGGGAATCAATAAAAGTACTGAATTATATTTTATAATCAGTGCATTTTTTTCTTTTTGAGAAAATAGTTAACATTTAACTAAAACTAAAATACTGATATGAGTGTAAATATTAGCATGAGTGTAAATTTAAATGGCAAAATATTGAGAATCTCAAGTAAAAATGCAGAGGACATGATGTCCTCAGTGGACTGCCTCATTGCTGTTTAACAGTTTTGTCTTTAGGCTATTTGGCCAGACAAGGACGGGAACAAAAATAGAAAGAACACATTTTCTTGAGCTTGACAGATTGCTATCAGTTACATTTGTGTTTTTACTACTGTGACAAAAAATGTCGACTGGGAAAAAGATCCATTTGAAGAAGTAAGTCCACATACAAAGTACAGTGAGAAAGAGAAGCATTTGTTGTACTATAATTTGCTCATCTGCTGCAGTGCAACAAAACATCTTCTGATATTAAAGACACTGTTGCGTTAGTGGTGCCACAAGTGAAACCTGCACTGTCTCTAATTAGACACTAAACACGTCCACTGTAACCAAACCTGAAGCTCGGGTCTTGTTATAGGGTGAAGCTGGAGAACCCAGGCGCAGACACAGAGAGACTGGAAGATAGGTGAATTAACCCTTTAGAACCCAGCGTAGCGCCGGCGCTACGTTTTGCATATTGATTTTTGATTGGCTGTAGATTTTAAACCAGATGAGATAGATTGATAATTCTTTTTGCATATAAAATCTGGGGAGTTACACTAACATTTCACACATTCACCAGGTCTCAGGGTGCTTTTTCGTTGCAGTGATGCGTTTGTAAAAATACACAATAAAGCGCACACAACAAAACTCTTTATAAACCAGACCACCGGTATTTGGAGGACTTCTTAAGTTGAAATAAGCATAATCACGCTGTGGCCATGACCTGTCACATGATTCTTATGTGTCCATACCCGAGAGATTCCCGTCCCCATCGATAGGAAGTGACGTTGTTGCCGGGAGTTGTAGTTTTTCAGCCGACAACTACAACTGTAGTTTTCGGCTGTAGCCTGCACAGATACGAGCTCTCACTCGTTTCAGTCCAACTTTTTTTTTTTTTTTTTTTTTTTTTTTTACAACAACAATCAGACACACAGCCCACACACAGACCAGACATCCACCACGGTCCGTGTACGGATCTGGTAATTGGATTTTCCGTTCTGAAACGGGTATTGAAAAACAAAAAACGAGTGGTTATTTGATTTTCGTTTTAAAATACAAAAATTAAAATTGAAATACAAGGCGTTTTTCCTTTTCATGATCAAAAAGGGATATACGATTTTTTTTTTTTTAAAATGCTTTGATTTTTGTTTTATATTTAGAATAACAAGAAAGTAAAATCAGTAAGAAATAGAAACGAAAAAA
Source organism: Amphiprion ocellaris (assembly GCF_022539595.1). Lineage (NCBI taxonomy): Eukaryota > Metazoa > Chordata > Actinopteri > Pomacentridae > Amphiprion > Amphiprion ocellaris. The sequence continues at coordinate 12,669,574 of NC_072766.1, forward strand.
GATCCGTTTTTTCATTTTCTCAGACCGGAAGTGGTCATCAGGAAGTGTGGAGCCAAACTGAGTACGGTGCATAGACTGTACATACATTTTTTTTTCGTTAGTTTTCATGGTCAAAATGAGAGATCAAGTGGCCGATCTTAAAAATAAATCAATATTAATTTTTTTATAGAGCGTTAAAGTTTTGCGAAGCCAGGGGGCGGGACTACTTGATTGACTGTCCGGTCTGGAATGATTGACAGGTCCTATGGAGGAGACAGCTGAGACTCTGCTCTCCTCGTTTGGATTAATTCTGATATAATAACTGTTGGTTTATTTATCGGTGGAGCAGCAGAACATTTTCCACAGACAGTTTTCCTGCCCGTTGGCTTGTTTTAACCAGTTTTCTACCTTCGGCTGATTCTACCAGCAGACACTGAAAGGACTCTGATAGTTCGGTAAGTAAATGTTTATTTTCCTATCGGTGCCGCTTTTAATGCCCTTTATATGCAGCTTTAGTGTCAGATATAATGTGTGCCATGCAGTCCAGATGTTAGTGGAGTTTATTTCAGTGTGTGTTGACCAGAGAAGAAAGTTAGCATAGTAAATATTAGCTTTAATGTTAGCGATGCTAACCGAGCTAGGTGCTCAATTGTAGCCTGATTAAAGCTAACGTAGCATCAAGCTAATGTGTTGAGTTTCATGTAAACAGCTGAAGTGTGTTGTGTTCCTGTAATGTGGTTCATTAAGTTCATAAAACTGTGGCTGGTTGACGTTAATGTAACATTCAGGAAACTTAAATGTGATTAAAACAGTAACGTTAATGTTCTAGTTGTCAGTAATCAGCTTTAATTTGACACTAAAACAGACTGATAGTTTTAAATGACATCAGTTTCATTAATTTGTTGGAAATTGTCTCATTTTTTGTTGTGATGTTGCTGCTGATTCATTAAAAGCAGATGATCCATGTTGAAGATATGTTTAGTTCTAGTATCAGAAGTACAAGAAGGAAAATGGAAGTTTAGTTCTGCGACATCAAAGATTTGAAAGAATTGAATTGAATTGAATTTCAGGATTAAAATAACTAAATGAGTCTTTATGCCTCAAACTTTATTTTTACAATAAAGAAATAATGAAATAATCACAGATAATAAAAATATAAATAGCAGAGAAAACCTGAGAGAATAATTTCCTGAAAAGTCTGTGAAGGAAAAGCAACTTTTTTATCCTGAAAGATCAGAATCAGCTCCAACATCTGCATCTGACAGCATCAAGTCAACCAGAAAGAAAAGAAAAAATAAAATGACTTCTTTCTGATCACATCTGTTCCACTGCTCACAGTCTGCTGCTGCTCACATTCTTCACATTTATAGTCCACTTTTAAAAGTTCAGCAGACAGGTGCTCTGCTTTGGAGTGTGACGATGTCGTCGGTGATGTGAAGAGTAAAGTTTCCGTTTCACCCACAGCGTGCTTTAGGGCAGCCAGGTCAGACTTGATGTTTGAAATACTGACCGACAGCTCAGATTTAACTGTCTGTAGTTCCGTTTTGATGGGTGTTAAACTTTCACTCAAAGCCGCCAGGAGCTGGGTCTTTAAAATAACTGCCGTCTCGTTACAGAGTGAAGGTAGCAGTTCCTCCTGAAGGTCAGAGATTGCAGCATCTGAGGGCCTCTTCAAAAGAAGACGTAGTTGATGAAGGCGTTCTGGAGCAGAACCAGAAAGACCACGACCAAGCAGCCTTGAGATCTTAGGCAGCGTCTCCCTCAGGTGGGTGTTGACGGTGTTCACGGTTAGGTCTGTGGTAATCCTGTCAAAAAACAAAACAGAAAAAAATCTAGATTATAAATCAACATGTAACCAAAGCACTCTGTGTATAACGCCATAGTATAGGATGTAGTTCAGAAAATGTCAAAGTATAGTATACTTTTCAAGAATAACATAGTATGGCCTGTAGTTCATAGTATAGCATGTTGGCAAAAAACCCCAACTGATTATTATGTGGTTCAAAAAGTGCAAAATGATAGGATGTTGCCTAAAATTGTCATGTATGATATGTGGTTCAAAAAAATGTCATAGTGCAGTATATTGTCAAAATAGTATGTTTTTCAAGAAAACATCAGAGTATATGTCGTCTAAAAAATGCCATAGAATAATATTTCATTGCACAAGTAAAAGTATAGTAATTTTTAAAACTGTTCAAATTCTTATATGTTGCTAAAAAAACAAAAAAACAAAACCCTAAGACAAAAAAAAGTCATAGTAATATGTCAATTTAAAAAGCCTATAGTATAGAGTGTCTCCCAACAAACGTCATAGTATAGCATGTCGCTCTAAAAACGTCATAGGATAGCATGTCACCCAAAAAACGTCATAGTATAGCATGTCACTAAAATTGTCATAGTATAGCCTTTGGTCTAAAAACGTCATAGTATAGCATCTCGCTCAAAAAACGTCATTGTATAGCATGTCGCTCTAAAAATGTCATTGTATAGCCTTTGGTCCAAAAAACGTCACAGCATAGCATGTCGTCCAAAAAATGTCATAGTATAGCATGTCGCTCTAAAAACATCATAATGTAGCCTTTGGTCCACAAAACATTGTTATGTCCCGGCTGTCTGACGTAGGTGAGGAGCAACACAAAAACAGTCCAAACGCTGGTTTCCAGAGGGTTAGACGAGTATTTATTTGAAAGTGGAAGTTTACAACAACACAACATGTGAGGTGGTTAAAAGCAAATGGGTGTTAGTAAAATAAAAATAAATAAACAGAACTAAAAGTGAACTTCATGCTGACATTGATGGGCATTCCAACCAGGAACAAAGTAAAAGATAATCAATACGAAAAAAGACCTCTTCCTGTTCACCTCTTCAAGCCCAAAAACACACCGCAGTAGCACCCTGAACTAAAACTACCAATGGGTTCCCTGTTTTCCTTTCTGAACAATTCAAAGGTCCCTCTCTATCTCCCCACACATCCACCAACCACTGGAACACATCTCCAAAGTTCTGCCGGGCCAGCTCAGCTTCCCCTCAGAAGAAGTGCTGCCACCTGCCAGATGAAGGAGCCTTTTGAGAGGCAGCTGGCATCGTGATTGGACTGTACTTTGGTCTGTTCCAATCCAGCTTCAGCTCCAGAGACGGCAGGCGGGACGAGTCAACGGAGGCCGAGTGGACGAAGGCATGCAGCTGAGTACAATCCAGAAAACAACAGAGAAGGAGTGCAGTGGCCCAGGACCAGAACAAACAGAGTAGCATCATATGTCTCTTAGAAAACATCATCGTATAGCCTTTGGTATGAAAAAACACCATCATATACATCGTATATTGTACAAATAACAAGTCAAAGGAAAGAGACATACATTGTAGAATTGTAGTAATTGTGGGCTGACTGATTTACTGATTATCAGTATTTTTTACTGATTTACGGTAATAAATACATTTAAAAATGGCGCTACTTTGGCTCTGAACCTTGATCTACCTGTGGTCGCTCTGTCTTCTGGAGTGATTTGATTGGTTATGCATCACGAATAAAACTCCTTTAACTTAACATCTGTAAACAAAAAAACATATCAACAAAGTTTTCTGTTAGAGTTTGTGTTCTTCTCAGTTTAACTCCAAGATTTTAAATACTTTCATTTACTGCAAATGAATATCGACTCCAAATGTCTCAGTAATAATCATTATCAGCCTTAAAAACCCACAAAACACCCCTCTATACTCGACCACACTTAGTACAGTCTGGTTCCCCCTTCTATAAATCTGCTTGGAATCTTCCACTTCCTGTTTGTCAAAGTGGCCTTCTACCTGGACAGGTTTTGTTGGAGCTCATGCAACAAACATTTTGGGTAACTGCACTTTAATATGGATGGATGACACTGAATTAGTGTGTTTTAATGAGACTGAGTTAAGATGTGTAGCTGTCATTAAATACGAAATTATTTGTCAGAATTCACAGAGGAAAGTCTGAAATGTTTGCTAGGTTAGCGTCCCACATGTTCTTTGGCTCAGCTAAAGCTAACTCTCTCCAACTTCTGAATCTCGAGTTGCTTGTTGTTAAAATATCTTGCTGTAGGTGCTGAAGCTCAGAAAGTCTGAGATGTTTGTTCAAAATAAGCTCATTCTCAAGTCTTATCTGAACTGTCCTCTTTTGTTTGAACTTTCCCTAAACTTAGGAGTTAATAACAGAGCAGCACATCCAGACTCAGTCTCATTTATGTAGAGATTAAACTTCAGTGTCATTCATTGATGTTAAAGTGCAGTTTTTCAAATGTTTGTTGCACATGCTCCCGACCAAACCAGTCCAAGTGGAAGACGATGTGAAGAGAAAGCTCCAGAGGATGAATATCACACATTTACATTGGAAATAAATGTCCTTTAATTTGACGTTGTCATGCAAATGATGTTCAAATCTTTGAGTACTTTGTTGATGTTTGTTTCTAAATGTTTTTTGACACTCGGCCCCAAAGATTAAAACCTTCTACGGCTCACAAGCTGCAACAATTCACACATTATCAACTATCTTTCTGACTAAACTAAGATAAAAAGTGAAAAACTGCCTGATTCCTGCATCATGAATGTAAATCTTTTTGGTTTTTATGACAGTAAACTGAATATATTTGGGTTTGACATTTTATAAACCAAAACAAGAAATGAATTACTGGAGAAAACAATCAACAGATTAATGGACAAAGAAAATGTGTTTTCCAACATATATGGCTGAATTACTCCATTACAAGATACATACAATTTGAATTCAATTTTATTTATATAATGCCAAATACAGATCAAATTGTCTCAAGACACTTTATTTTTATATTTTTGTCATATTTAAAATATGACAAAGTAAGAAATTTTAACCTCTTGACTAATCCAATGTATTATTTGGTTTTTAAGAGACTAATCGACAATTAAAATAACTTTCTCCACTAAAACTAATAAACATGAGGTCAAATAGAAGGAACAGTTTTAAATACTGCAGTCCCACGATGACAAGAATAAAGTTTGTCAACAAAAACTAAATCTGCTGGTGGATTCCATTAAAGTCCTAATAAATGATAATAAAGTGTGATACTAAAGGTTTGTGGTGCTAAAAATGTCAAAGTAAAGATATAAAGTTGAGTATCTGGATGGAGGTTGATAAAAGTTGACCTTCTTTCATTTCTCTGGAGCGACTCCATGAATTTTATGGATGGTGGTTAAAGACCTGCTCTTCTAGTTGTCTTCCTTCTAGTCGCTGTAAAAAGTCAGTCCATCCTGGCCGACTTCAACACCTCTTCATGGCAGCTTGTTCTGCCTCCGACCTCGTGGAAACTCCAGAAACTCGGGAAAACCTGTGGAGACTCGAAGAACTCGTCGAGACTCGAAGAACTCGTCGGGCGGGGGAAGGTGTGGTGGGTGGTGGGGAGAGGTGGGGGAGTAGAGGGGGGAGGCCGCCACCCACCTCCCCGCCTACTCTCCGCCCCGGCTCCACCCAGACTCCGCCTTGGCTCCACCCATGTGGTCACTTCAGGAACTACGATGCCAAAGGGACGACGAATTTATTTCTTTGTATCTGATCTGTAGCTCAGTGAGTTAAGGATTTGCCTATGGAGCTGCAGGTCGCTGGTTCAAGACCAGACCATTCTTAAGTTTTATCAAATCCTGACAAAGACAAAGAAAGAAAAAGGCCAGTGGCGGGTCTTGAACCTGCGACCTTCCACTCTGTAGTCTCTCTTCTTATCCCCCTGAGCTATTCGCTCAGATACTAAATCTTCTCTTTTTTGCGCATTTATCATCTATTTTTTGCCATTTTCGAGTTTTTTTTTTAACTCGAGTCTCGTCTCGACCGTTTTTCTCAGGAGGTTGGACTTCAGCCTTTGTGCTGGAGGGTGAACCCTCAGTTCCAAGACTTTCCAAAGCCTCCACACCTCCCGAGTCCTCAGGACCTGAGCTTTCACACAGTCTGAGGGCTGAAATTTTCTAAGTCCCACAGTAGTTCTCTGTTAGATTTAACTTTCAGACAGTCCAAGGACTGATATCTTCTAAGTTCCTGAGTAGTTCTCTGTTAGTTTGAACCTTTCCACAGTCTGAGGACTGAAATCTTAAAAGTTCTTGAGTAGTTCTCTGTTAGTTTGAACCTTCAGACAGTCTGAGGACTGAAATTTTAAAAGTTTCTCAGTACTTCTCTGTTAGTTTGAACTTTCTGGTTAACAGAAGCCTTAAAACTTGTCACCATGAGTCTTGATTTCTTGAAGTTCTTGAGTTCTTCTCAGACCTTCACCTGTGGGTTTTTTAGAAATCCTCAACAAACTTTGATTCTCTTCACTGAACAGCAAAGTTTGTGGAGATCAGAAGGTAACATTAGTTTGATAAATGCCTTCAACTACTCGTAGACTTTATCTGGAAAGCAGTTTTCTGAAATGAGTTCTTAGTAAATCTGTCTACAATAAAACCAAGAACATAGAAAGAGGAACTGTTTGAAGAAACAACTTGATGTTTTCATTTCAGACTAGAAAACACTTTAAGGCCTTTGTCTGTTTTTGCTCTTTTTGATCGTTTTATTGTCTCTTCTGTTTAATTTGATCTTCTAAAGTCTAACTGGTGTCTTTTCAAATGTTTTGTCTTTAGTGTGATTCTTCTTAAACGTTTAGTTTTGCTCTTTTCTCACCTTTTATTCTTTTCTAACGTCTGATTTGATTTGGAAATGTTTTGTCTTTTTAATGTTTGTTTTTTCAAATGTTTTATCGGCTTGTTTGAATTTTTTTTCTTTCCCAATATTTAATTTTTCGATTAAATCTTGAAGGTTTTTCTTTTTAAATGTTTTACCACCTTTTAATGTTTAATTTTCTTTTTAAATGCTTCATTGTATTTTCTGTTTAATTCCTATTTGAAGTTTTGTTGTCTTTAAGATGTAATTTTCTAATTAAACATTAAATTTTTTAATTAAATGTTTTGTCTTTTTAAAGGTTTAGTAATCTAATTAAATGTTTTGTATTTTTTAAATGTTTAATATTCTTGTTTAATTCTATTTTAAATGTTTATCGAAAATATTTTATCTGTAATTTTTAATATTTGTATTTTAAAAATTCTGTTTAATTTTATAGTTACATGTATTGTATCTTGTTTAATTATCTGATTCAATATTTTAATATAGTTAAACATTAAATACAATTAAATTATACTAAACAGACAAAATATTGAATCAGATAATTAAGATACAATACATGCAACTATAAAATTAAACAATTTTAAAAACACAAATATAAAAAATTACAGATAAAATATTTTCGATAATTAAACATTTAAAACATACTTTTTAATAATAAAACTTTTTAAAAGTTTTATTGTATTAATTTTTTTTCCTTTGACTTAATTGCTTTTTATTTCTTTAATCTTCTTTTTCTGTCAAGATTTTAACCCCAACCTTAAAATTGAAATAAACCCTTAAATCACAATGAAAATACTTCTGTTGTCACAATCATGAGTTAGTCAGTTATTCAGTTTATCAATTCAACTTTATTTGTTTAGCACCTTTTAGACAGATGACAAAACCAAACAAACAAAGAGAAAAAAAACTATGCTAAAACTATGATTAAAACTCAAAAACATTAAAAAAAAAATAAATAATAATAACATTTAACATGGTAATAAAATATGTTGTGTCCAGGGGATGGAGGGAGTTTATTGAAGTCTTCTTGGGCTCACATGGCAAATCATTTAAAATATAAACTTGATATTCAGTCTAAGGAAACTGCAGAGCGACAGAAGAACCAACAATATCTCCTGTTTTCTCCTTTAATGAGTCGACTCTTTTTGTGCTTTCAGACCAAAGAACTACAGACTCTTCACAACCTGCTCAAACTCTTGGTACAGGACCTCACCACACGGGTTAAGAAGGTTTCCTTCTCATTTCTACTCTGAAGCTCACCTTCTCCTGCTCAAACTGCTGATCAATGTTTCTGCTGCTCTAAAGTCTGGTCTCCAGAACTTCCTAAAAACTCTCAAAGTCTCTTATGCTGCAGGTTGCTTTGTAGAACTGTTCCAGAAAACCTCACTAAACCACATGGAGGGGCCTCAAGATAGTCGTCCAAATGAAACCATACAAAAACCAAACTAGCACAACACAAACGCTAAAGTCTCCTGCAGCCTACCAGAGAACCTCTGAGAACAGAGAATCAGGACAGGAACTCTTACCTTCTGGACAACCAACGTTGGTTCACAAACAAGAATACAGAATGTGTCTGACCAAAAACCTCTGAAGACTCACTACAGCCAAGATAAAGACACAACTCAGCTGCAGCAAATCCACTAAACACTGCAGACATTAGCACCATGTGCTCACTGTGGCTAAAGAACCACATTTACCAAGACAACTATCCAGTACAAAGCCCTCAAACACACCAAGAAACACATTAAAGACGATTTTACTGCTGGAAGCTGCAAGCCAACGCCTAAAGAAGAAACTAAAGCAACAGAGTCAAACCCGGTTCAGTGGTGAAGAGAAGCAGAGGAAATGTTTGACTGCAGCTAAATAAAGCAGGAAGACACTGAGCTGCTCAGGTGTTCCTGATAACACCAAGCAGCCACCTGGACAGCCAATAGGAACACAGCTTCCTGGAAGTCCAGAGGGCTGGGTTAGTGAAGGAAATTTAAAGTTGAGGCAGAAAGTTAACAAAGAAAGTTGAAAACCACCTTCTGATACCTGAAATCTCTGAGTTTTCACAGAAAGAATGCCTGAACATGTCAAACTGGTTTCATAGTAGAACCATCATTGTAAAAACGTCATAGTATGGTGTGTTGCTCAAAAACATTAGGACCCGGCTGTCTAGTGTCGCCGAGGAGCAACACAAAAACAGGACAAACGCTGGTTTCCACGGGGTTAGGCGGCTATTTATTTTTCTGCTCACATGTTGTGTTGTTGTAAACTTCCTCTTTCAAATAAGAGGAAGTTTACAACAACGCAACATGTGAGCAGAAAAATCACAAAGTCTGTCTTTAGTTCAGCTGAAAATATTAGTTTTTGTCTCTTTTATTGACCAAACTTTTCAGGAAGTAAATGAAGAATAATTAAAGCTCTCATGTAGAAGTCCAACTTGTTTTGGATCCTTGTGGAGAGTTTAATCTTCGAGTTTGTAAAGCTGTTGAGTTTTTAGAGTCACATGGATTGTTTTGACATTTAATAACCTGAAGTCCTGAAATAAAATTACAGTTGTGGATTTCTGTCATTTTGTCTGGACTAAACAAATAAGGGCAGCATAAATCTCAAACGTCATTATGGGGAGTCTGGATTGAGGTTTCTCAATTGATAATGATCAAAACATGAAATTTAGTTTGGTTTAAAAGAATATTCCACCTTAAATCTTTGAATGTTGACCTAAAAGGTTGGTTTCAGGAAGTATTCCACCTACAAGGTACTCAAACATCCACCTTAAAGGAACATTCCACCAAAAATCCTTGGACATGCACCTGAAATGTTGGTTTAACCTAGTATTCCATCCAAAATCCTCAAAGAGACCTGAGGGGCTGGTTAAAAGGAATATTCCACCTAAAACCTCAAATATATACCCAAAAGGGTGGTTTAGAAAAAATCCTTCAATGTAGACCAAAAAAGTTAGTATGGAGGAATATTCCACCTGAAATGTAGACCTGAGAAGTTGGTTCAGAAGAATATACCATCCTAAACATCCTTAAATGTAGACTAAAAGACGGTTTGGAAGAAAATTCTACCTAAAATCCTCCAATGTAAACCTAAAAGATGAGTTTAATGGTATATTCCACCTAAAATTCACTACTGTAGACCTTTGAGGTTGGTCTGATGGTATATTCCACCCAACATCCTTGAACATAAACTTAAAAAGTTCATTCAAAGGAATATTCCACCTAAAATCCTTCAATGTAGACCAAAAAAATCTTGGTGTAAAGGAGTGTTCCACCTTAAATGTAGACCTAAACGATGGTTTGGAGTAATATTCTTCTCTAAAATCTTCCAATGTAGACCTAAAAGGTTGATCTGATGGTATATTCTACTCAACATCCTGCAACATTTACCTAAAAGGTTGGTTTAATGGTATATTCCCAGAAGAACCCTTGAACATCAGGCTTAATGGTATATTCCACCCAAAATACTTGTACATATACCAAGAAGTCAGTGTAAAGGAAATGTAGACCTAAAAGGATTGTTCAAAGGAATATTTAAACTATTATTTTCATTATTTAACAATATGTAATCAGTCAACCCTGGCAAACTTATTTTCATCAGTTTTTTAGTGGAAGTCACAAATAAAGGAGCTCTTGGTTTTTCCTGGCGTTACTGAGTCAAAAGCTGCTGTTTCAACACAGAACGTTCACATGCATCCACAAACCTCTCAGCACTCAAACATCCACAGACAGGAGGCCGGCTGGACCGAGGCTCAGCGGCGTCCTCAGACCCACGAGTCGGGGAGTCGCTGAACTTGTTGGTCCGGTTTGAAGGCCTCCGTGTGGTCCAGTAGAAGTCCACGTAGTCGGTGTTGGCTTTGAACTGCAGCGACTGGCCACCATCAGGTGGACCGGCTCGTCCTCGTAGGGCTCCTCCTGTAGCCTTGAGGGGACCACAGGAACATTCATTAGCTGTTGGAGTTCTTCCTGTCAGGCTCGTGGTAGAACGGCTCTGAAGAATCTTTTACTTGTCTTATCTGGAACAATCTAACAGCCTAAACTGTTAACAGCGGTGTAAAGAAGCAAACACACAGGCATAGATTAGGACTCAAACTAGATTTATTTTAGAAAACAAATCAACTTAGAGGCATTTGTTCACACGTGGATGAATAGGAGGCCGTCCAATCAGATTTGAGGTCTTCACTCTGTAGGTTGTTTGTTTGGTGAGACTCTTGGACCTCCATCAGCTGACGTGGATGTTTGATGGTCTTCCTCTCTAGTGCCAGATGATTCATCCATGAATTCAGCAGCTACAGACTGAAATGAAGCTCATGCTGCCGTTATTGAATTCCTGTTCCAGATTAGATGTTCAGAGCTCACCTTGAATGCATGCTGTCTGCTGTCTGATAGTTTTTCTCATTGTAGTCTTCAATAAAGTCTTTTTCCTCATGTCAGGATGTGGTGAGATTCTTTCTCAGTCTCTGCAGACGTCCCTCATTGTGCATCTCCAGAGAAGAAACTGAAAAACTGATCACTGCTTCAGCATCAAACGCTCGCCAGCATTGAGAGTGTTTTAGGAATTCATTCATTGTGTTGTAAACTTTGAAGGAGCAGAAACTTTACAGCTGCCAAAGATATGAGCTCCAGTTCTGTATGTTTTAGGAAATCAAGTTCATCAAATGAACACTTGATTATTGCTGACAACTCATTAAATTACTGAAGAAATCTAACATAAAAACCTGTAAACTCTCAGGAAGCTTTTGTTAAAGTTTGTCTATAATTCTATCATCATGTTCGGGAACCAGGACTCTGCAGAAGTTCCTTCGATCGGATACTTGTGTGTTTCTATTTAAGGCCTCAGGTTTGAACGTACAGCAGAGGATTAGAAAGGAGTGATTTTAATGTTTAAATTAGTCCAGTAAATGTTTAGAGTAAAAATGATTAAAATTTTGATTTAGACAGATTTGTGTCAAATAGTATTGTAGAGTCTCATTTAAATATATCCAAATGAGTTCAGTGTATTTACATTTTATAAAATATTTGATTTCTTAATCTCAATACTGTAGGGTCTGACCCTAAATATTATAAATATGATGTCAATTTAAATAATATTTTAGTGCAGAGTAATAAACTTTAATCAGCTAAACTTACATAATAAATATCACTGTACAATCTTAACCTGAACATTCATATTATTGAGGGAAATTTACATAAATCATGATATTCTAGAGTCTTAACTGGAATATTTCTAACATTAATCTTTTTGTATTGTGCTGATAAACAACAATAACCCGACTTTCAGATAATATTTGTTGACTGTGATTGAGACTAAATTCCTCCACATTCTGGAACTGGACTGCATTTCCCAAAATAAAAACATGGACAGAATTTAACACTCATGTATCCATGGCAACGCAAAAGTTTTTGCTTCTTACCAAAGTTCACAACACAAGTAAAGACTTTAATGTAAAACTTCAGGGATGACTGCTAACCATAAGTATTCTGATCAATACTTCATGATCAACATCAGGACAGATGTTACAATTCCAGCTGTGACATTAGACTGCAGTTATTCACAGAGAAATTAAAACATCACATTCCTCATAAAAACTAGATGGGACTTTTATTAAATAAAGTGTTGGTGAATAAACAGTGTAAAAAGTGCAAAGCAGCTCCATTAAATCAGGAGATGTGAGACTTCCACAGCATGGATCACCATCTGCTGTGTTGATTCATAGCTGAATGTCAGAATGAACTGAGATAGAAAAGCTGCTTTGAGCTGCAACATTACGGTCTGACAATCCAACACCATCACAGTTTTCATCTGGTTGTTTTGCTTCAACATGCTGTGAAGTTCAGTTTTTACCTGAATCAATACAGAGATTCTATTTCCAGCCAAGACTGGAATAAAAATTAGAATGTTATGAGGTTATTAATGCAACTAAATCCTTTCAGATGGAAGGATTTACTTCTAAGTTCTAATTCAAGTTTCAGTTGGAGCACATTGCATTCACAAAGAAAAACAGTGATACCTTCATAGCAACATTTAGTAAACCTAAAGCTTCCCTGTTGGCTCATTGGTGGAGTTTGTTACTGAGCATCTGAACCTTAAATCCAGTGAGACGACCATCTTCAGTCGAGGCCAGTCAGAGAACTTCAAGACCTTCCATCAGCTGGACCAGATGTTGCATCATCTCCCTCTGAACATCTGGATGACAGGAGAAAAGACAGAAATCAAACACAGATCACAGAAATACAATTTATTCACTTTCATCATTTTATAAAAGTAGCATGAACTTTATTAAAACTTGACAATATCAGTAATGAAAGTAAATGTTTTTATCTCGTGTTGAAGCTGAATTTAAAGTCAATTTTAATGACAGTTTATCCTGAGAGGAGTGAGAATGGAGCGTTTCTTTCCTTTTTAGAACATTCCCTCAAAATATTCTGCTTATTATTGGCTTTAGAAGCATTTTTCTTTACTTAGTTATTTTTAGATACCTCAGACTGATGCACTTTGCTGGTTTGCAGATAATTTCATGTACAATGACAATAAAGATCTTCTATTATAACATACTTTGCTAAAACAAGAACTGCAAACCTTCTCAACCATCTCTCAGTCTGCAAAATTCCAACTGCGACCAAGAATTATCTGATGTAGTTATTATTATAATCTTTACTGAACCAGCCCTGGAATTAATAAAAATCTGTATATGGATATGATTTTCTCTGATGGGACCACTATGGAAGCCGTAGTAACAATTAACTATCCTTTGAAGGGAAAGATTAGGTCTTCTTCAGGTGGATAAAAAAAATGCTCTCCCTTAAAAAACAAAAAAAAAATGCAAACAATAAAGTAAATCTCAGGCTGTGTAAAAAGCAGCCTGTCCTCTGAGCTACTGAGAAATCTTCCTGAACAAAGTTTCTACGTGTAAATCAGCTCAACAAACACTAAAGCCTCAGTCAGAGATAACAGGTATCGCAAATTATAAAGAACTTTCTTTGTTAACTCAGACTTTCTGCTTCAACCTCACATAAAAAGGGGAGTTTAACTCGTCAGGTGACTGAAAATGAACGGCTTGTACAGTTCTCGATCCAAAAGTAGGATATTTCAACTCATGTTTTACTACAAATACATACAGTAATAAATAAATACAATGGTTGGTTGTTAGTTTATTCACTATTAATGTCATTTTATGTACTGGATTGAACTTGAGCAGTGGAAGAGAGAAGGAATTTAATGAAATTATGGAGATTCAGAGAGGTAATGTTACGCAATGTTAAGCGCGGTTTAATTCAAACCAACTGAATGTTAAACTTCAGTGCAGCTGAACAGGTTTCAGTTAAGCTTAAAGTAAAATAACTTTTTTAAAAGCTAAAATACACAGCAGAGAAATACAGGTTGAGAAGTTCATTCTAATAATGAGGACAGCTGCTGCAGCAACTAACACAGGTGTTCAGCTGTAAGTTAGCCACCTGTGTTAATTAGCCTGCTAGCTAACTTAGCCGCTTAGCTAGCTAACGCGTCCGGACCAACTGCTCAAACACGACAAAACACAACTCTTCACAAGTCGCTGACTTAACGTACAACAAAACAACGCTACTGGTTAGAAGTATTTATCTTCTTACCGTGTTTTACTCCAAAAACAAGGTCAACAGCAGCCAGAGATGCTACCAGACGTGCCGACCATAGACATACATAGACTCTATACGCTAGTGCGCTGTCTTCTATATTATCTATGGTCTGACCAATCACTGCTCTCTGGTTCCGCCCTCTGAGGATGTTGTTGTTGTTTGGCTCCACACTTGCTGATGACCACTTCCGGTCTCAGAAAATGAAAAAACTGACCTTTTTTCGTTTCTGTCTCTTACTGATTTTACTTTCTTGTTATTCTAAATATAAAACGAAAATCCCTATTTGATCATGAAAAGGAAAAACGCCTTGTATTTCAATTTTAATTTTTGTATTTTAAAACGAAAATCAAATAACCACTCGTTTTTTGTTTTTCAATACCAGTTTCAGAACGGAAAATCCAATTACCAGATCCGTACACGGACCCACCACACACACCTTTGACACACTTCCACACATTAGTTGAGGAGCCGCGAAAACCTGGTCGCGCCAAACTATTTACATCTGGCGCGAAGCTCTCCAGCAAACTACAGCGTTGGATGAAGAGTCCAGCCACTCATCTGGCCCGGATTCTGCCACCAGCGCGGATGAAGCGGATCTTATCGAAGGAATTGATCATTCCAGTGACATGTAAGTCTGTATTCATGAGAAGTTGTTTGTTTTGAGTTGGAGAAAAGTAAAGAAAGTATAATATACATGGAACGCCGCCGAAAGCATTCCGCGCAAAATACGCATCATTTTTACACGTCATGTGCGGCGCACAGCTAACGTACCACGTAACTTTTTCTGTGTGCAGCATTTACAATGTTGGGAAGGAGGAGGAGGAGGAAGAGGAGAGAATGGAGGTCTCCTGCTGTCCTGGTACCCCAGCGAGAGGTAGAGGGACAGACCGACCTCCAGCCAGGAGACGCTGCAGCAGCCGCTCCACCAGCGAGCGCTCCGGGCCAGAGGCGCTCCCTACAGCTGGCTGGAAAACTGAGAAGGAACCTGACAGCTTACCTTCTCTGCCACATTTCCTGCCTGCCGAAAAGGAGGCCAGGTGTCCAGCCACCTCTGTCAGAATATTTGGACAGCCCTTCTCCATCAGATCTGTCCAAGTACTTGGACCAGGAGACCATCAAAATACTGTTTCTGATTCAACTCAGTAAAAACGATTTTCTTTTATTTTCAAATGCACTTTTTATGGTCTGACCATGGTTTTGTACATAAAATATGTGCGTTCATAAGTATCTGGCACACTTAGAAATTTGATTGCACTATTGTAAATAATTTGTTTTGATGTTGATGTTGTCTCTTTGCCAATTATGCAGTTTTGTTTATTTTCGTTTTTTTTACAGGTTACAAAATTGATCATATCTCAAAAAGCAAATTATGTACAGACTCCAAATAAATTCCCTGTGGTTCCAAAGGATATTGTGCAACTTTTTTACATTATCAAATTTGAGGGATACAACTATGCAATTTGTGTATTTTGAAATATATGTGAAAAAAACAAAAACGATTTTCATTTTTTTAAGGCTTATTGCACTTTTAAGCAATTTTTATGTAGTAGTTAAGACATAAGTCAATACATATTATTAAAATTTGGGATATCAGGGTTATTTTGATGTAAAGCAAATAAAAATACTCCAAAAAATGGCACTGCAGCATGTAAAAATGTAAAAATATGTCCTGGCGGACTTGCACAATGGTGGGTCTTAAAGGGTTAAGGGAAGAATATTATTAAACCAGAAAACTAAAACAATACATAAATGGAGAACTGAACTGGCAGGAAACAAAACCAAACTACTACTAACAAACACTATGAATTCAAAAACGGGAGATCACTAAACTAAACTGAATTAACAATACCAAGCTAAGGAGGGGTACTTATAAGATGGGGGAACTGACAGAAGGGGCAGGGAAGCAGACTCAGGAAATCTGTGGCGAACGGAGACGAGACCGGAGCTACTGGCTGGAGACGAAAGCAGGGCGAGCGAGAATCCAAAAGAAGAACTGAGTCCAAGTGAGGGAAATCCAGAGGAGGGGAAAACAGAGTCCAAAAAGCAGAGTCCAGGTGGGAACAGAGTCAATGAAGGCATGTGGGTCGATGATCCGGCGGGGAGTGAATGACAGCACAGAGCTTAAATACTTGGAGGTGAAGTGGAGAATAGGTGAGCTGATTGTTACAGCTGACTTTCATCCCAGCAATCGGCAGTTCAGGCAGTGAGAGCAGGGGAGTGAGTGAGAGACAGAGAGAGATTACAAATACAGAGGAAGACAGAAAGGTCAAAATAGACGCAGAAAACAAGGAGAAAGAAAGAAAGAGGGAGAAGGAACAGGGGCAGGAGCAGAATCATAACAGGTCTTCATAGTTATTCTCAACTAGACACAGACTCATTACCAGAATTTGTATCTTCCAAACACAAGTCAACTAATTTCTCATTTTCTTTATTACTTTAATTAAAACACATGTTTGTTAGGGTTGTTAGTATTGAATTTACTTCATTATTTACAGTTAAATTCCTCGCCACACCTTTTCTGGGAGACTCTGGTGAACTTCTCGTCTTTTTATATCAAGGCATCATTTGTTCTTGGTGCTTTGTCTCCACCTTGTGGCTACAGCAGGTATTTAATGGTTGCATTAAAGGTCCATAGTCTCATGTCCCCACAGTGTTTTTTAGTGTTACAGCTCAGAATATTCTAAATTTGGTTTATTTCACCTGTATGACCGTATAACTCACGTGTTTAGTGCTGTTTTATTCTGAAACCAATGACCTGCTGCTGTTCTCCCCTCCATCAGGAAGAAAACTATCTTCATTATTCACACTTTGAGCTGCATGACTATTGGTTAGTTACTATTTAAAAGTTTAATATTAGACATCAACCTTTTCTACAACTTTTTTGTTTCCATAGTTTAACTGTTCAGAGTAGCTTTAGTTTCAGGGAAAATTACACTATTTTAGCTACTTTAGCTTTTTCTGTATTTGTTGTGGCCACATATTAAAGGGGAGAGTGTTTATCCTCAGAGATATTTTCCAGGCAACGGAACATTTTAGTAAATTAAACATTTTTTCAAAGCCTTAAAAAAAAATAAAGAATTAAGCTCATTTATGGAACACCATTCTCTTTCACACTAGATTCATAATCCAGGCTTTGTTCTTACACAAATGGATGATAATATTATTATTACTGCTATTATTGTTACTATTGTTATTCATTGATTAGAGGCAGAAAGTTGCAAACCAATCTTCATTAAAAATGTGATTATTTTTGTAATTATTAATACAGTTGCATTTTTTTTCTGCATGATTTACATTTTCATTAGTTAGAAGTAAATTTTTACACTAAATAATGAGGCAGTTGACAAAATTAAATTGGGCACAATCAAGATATAACTACGTAATATAATACTGGAAGCTCTTGACCTCACTGTGTGAAGTGTCCTGAGAGGTTTTATGTTGTTAGTGCTACATAATTAAACTGAATACCTGAAATACTGTCAATGCTGTTTACGAGGAAGCCATAAAATACATGCCTTCTTTATTACTATTTAATAAATACTTAATAAATTATACTAACAATTTACAAAGATGTAAATTTTAAAATTGCTGCAAAAATATTTTTAAATAAAATAGATTATATATATATGTGTGTGTGTGTGTGTGTGTATATATATATATATACACACACACACACACACACACATATATATAATCTATTTTATTTAAAAAATATATTTTTGCAGCAATTTTAAAATTTACATCTTTGTAAATCTGCATGTCTTTAGGAATGTTTTATGCTAAATCTTGCTGTTACATCATTTATTTTTCATGTCGAATAATTATCTCATAAATAAGTAACTATGTGGAAATAAGAACTGAAATTGTGTCATCTTTAAAAAAAACAAAAACAAAAAAAAAACCCAAGAGGACAGTTTTACAAAGGAGAAGATATTCTACAAAATTAAAGTCCTGAACAAAAATGCCAAATAATCACTAGTTTCTGCTTCTCAGATGTGAGAACATTTGTCTTATATAAATACCTGAATATGTTAAAGGTTTAAATGAAACAACACTCTGAACGTATCCTCTTAGGCTACTTGAAATTCTAATCCAAACATCCACCAGAATGACAGCTGTGACAACATTCACTCATTCTCAAAGAGGACGACAAGGAAAGGACTCAATCAAGAGTTATCCAAGTTTATTAATATTATTTTTTAAAACTAATATAAATCCCGCAGAATATGATCCTGGTGTCTTTAAGTCAATGAATGCATGGATACCTGCTTTAAGTACTGCATTTCAACACTCCATTCAAAATATCTTTTTTTTTTCTTTTTTAATATTCGTCAGAGTGGAAATACATGGCCTCAGCGCACTGTCATATTCACTACTATTCTCCTACCTTTTTCTCTCTTGTGCAAGTCTATGCGAGTGAGTTAGTCAACAGTATTAGTGTTTTTCTTTCCGCAGCAGCCTAAATGGACTCCGCTGCTCAACTACAGAGAGACAAAAGGGAGGGTGGGTAAAATGGTTCGAAGAGTGAGAACAAACAGTAAATATTTATCTCAAATTGAGCTGTGTATTTCCCTCTGAACACACGCACAGGAAATGAAAAGTCAACGCCACTGCCAGTATCAAATTGACAAAAAAATGATCCCAGGTTGCAGGCTTGTGTGAAACTACTTAGACACATGTAGACCTGAGATCATCTCACAGAAACCTAGCCAAGCGTCGCAGGCCCATCTGAGGGAAGGAAACCCCAAACAAAATGAAGAAAAGATTCACAGCAGTTTGCCGACAATCGTTCAGGTTAGAAAAAACAGTCGAGAGAGGGACGTGACATTCTTTTTCTTGTTCTCTAAAATACATCAGATGGTGGTGGTAACGGTGTCAAATGAAGGTGCTGGAGGGATCGTAGCAAAGCATGTGCATATTCTGGGAGTGAGGTGAACATCGGAGTTTATTTCCACTCTAGAAATACTGGGTGTGCACTAATACAGCAGCTGATCTGTTAACATATTTCCCTAGTTAGGAATGTCTTGATTTTACTTAAAAAACATCTTTCACTAACAATCCACATCTTCTAAACATAAACTAATCAATACAATGATTGGTAAAATGAATCCTGCAATGTTTTGTTTTGTTTTTTTTTTTTAAACTGGAGGTTGACATTCTATTCTAGTAAAGCAAGGCATTAGGTTTACAGAAATGCATCTTTACTAGAGCAGCTATCCTCACCTGCAACTTGTTAGGCCGTGTTAAGCCCACATTATATGTGCAAAGAAATGCATTGCAAGGAAACATGCAGAGAAACGGAACAAAAATGACACTTGAGGAAACAATCAAAAGCTACATAAAAGCTTTTATAAATACAATAAAATCTTAAACCCTTAATGGAGAATTCTAGCTGTTGTAGTAATATGTGATAGCTGGCACTCTAGGCTCAATGCTTTTTTGTCAGATGTTTATTTTTTTTTGTTTGCTTTTTCTCTTAAATTTTTATTTTCTCATAGTAGAGCTGCGCAGGTAATTCATGCCATCTTTGGTTGACTGCAGTACTGAAGAGAAAATTAACATGATCTCAAAATAAATGTTCAACAAAAGGGTTGTTAGAAAAACAGCATCAACTCTCAGCAGACAACTGTGCCTCAATGTCCACTCTGCAGATGGGGCACTTCTTATTGGTGAGGAGCCACTGATCCACACACAGCTGATGGAAGAGGTGCATACATGGTAGGCGTCTGGAGAGGAAAAAGACAACAGAGACGTGACGAATTAGTAACGCATAGTTAAATTAGAAAAAAATGTAAATTAAGTTGCATACACAGCAGTCCTGAAATGAAACAAGATGATTAGAGTTTGGTTTCCTGCTCTGGCTGCTTCTCATTAACTGGTCTTTATTGTATTTTGTCATAACCCCGTCCTGTGTAACTATCCCCATTGTTTGTTTAAAGATAAAATCTGGTAATATCACCAAATTCAAATAAAAGAGCAAATCAGCCATATGATTAATACATTCATTAAGTGAAGGTTTACAGTGGTCCCTCTCCATATTGTGGTTCACTTTTCGCAGATTTTTAATTAAATTGCATTTGGTATCGCAGATTTTTCACAATATCTTGTGGTATAGATATTCTTCTATATGTATTATTGTGGCCAGCTGCGTTAAAGAACCACCTCAGAGAAATGATATCTGCCTTTCATGCACTATGCAACTGCCAGGTGCTTTTATTTTGACACAGAGACATTGCCAATATTAAAAATTTGGCAGGAAGTGATCAAACACACTATAGTTCACACTCAGGGTCCTGACAACATTACACTTAACCAAACTAACTAGGCTGACTAAACTACAAAAACACAAACACTAATAACACTGTAACACTAACATAAACCACAGTGATGACATTTAAACCCCCAACACCACGAATTCCCATGGTGCATTGCAGCACAACAGTTCAGTCATAGCGACCGGCTCTGCGATCGCTACATTACTTTAATTATTTTTGCGGTAAAATAAGCATTTTCTAGCCTAAAAATTGAAAAGATAATAAAAAAATAATAATTAAAGGGGCGCCCAGATGGCTCAGCTTGTTGAGCGGGCGATCCATGAACAGAGGCTATAGTCCCTGATGCAGCGGCCTGGGTTTGATTCCAGCTCACGGCTCTTTGCTGCATGTCTTTCCTCCCATTCTTCTCCCTTCTTTCCTGTCTGCCTCTCAACTATATCTGTCTAAAAAAGGCCAAAAAAATCTTTTTAAAAAAAAAAAAAAACATTTTAAAAGAAAATTAAATTGAAATAAAATGCATAGCGTACAGCGCTGGGCTCTGATTGGCTCAGCGACCATAGCATCAGTCTTTTCTTTCTCCCATGTATAGCAGCATTCAGCATCTGGCCTAAAATAAATATGGTTGCTAGCCCACGATAGACGAGGGACCACTGTATTCTGTCATAACACCGTCCTGCCTAATTATCCCCGTTGTTTGTTTAAAGATAAAGTCTGATTAATATCACCAAACCCCATGAAAAGAGCAAATCAGCAGTGAATTAATCCAATCATTAAATGAAGGTTTATTACTCGCTATCATATAGCTCCACTGACGTTCAAAAACCAAAAGAAACTAGAAGGGCACTGTCTTGTATCGTAATTTCCACAAAAACGGTCCACGTCTGCATCAAAGTCTGAGGGGTTCTTCTTGTGTCCATGCTCCACCTCCTCACCAAGTATCAAGAAATTTAACCTGGCACTTTCTGTGTGATCTCGCTGAGAATCACACAAACAAACATCACTGATCACACACCTCAGTGGAGGAAAACAAGCCCCACCTTTCCAGTGGATGCCATGTTCCTTCATTACCATGAGCACAAACACGCTGCTGTTTATTCTGAGACGATCCCACATAAATCATCCTGCTGCTCTAAATACTCAGCAGCGCATCAAATCTACGGCTGAAAATAGTCCCTGACAAACACACCATTTACTCCTGTTTGCTTAGAACCGCGTTAACAAGGAAATTACTTGTAATCTTGTAAAAATGAAATGATACATTTATGAGCAGATTTGTAAGATTCTGTTCTCCCCAATCTTTTAGCAGGTAAAATAGAACACAGTCCTGGTTTTCCTCTTTTCATGGAATTTGTAGACAACAAAATCTAGCATTATTTTTCATATAATTAAGTAAATTATGCATATTTTAAAAAGCATAATTCACACTAAAAATCTTTTAAATCCTGTCAGTTGATAATCACAAATATTTTATCAAAATATTCATTTAAAAAAAAAAAAAAATTTAAAGCCAAACCTTACAAATACAACTTCCTTTTCCACCAACAGAGGGCAGAAATCCTCTCTAAAAACCTGAGCTTGTGCCAAAAAGCAGCTCCATGAGGCCAGTAATTTTAAGGCACTCTGGGATTTTCCACTGATTACCTGAATACCTCCGGGTTTTAAAGAAAAACACATCTCATGAGACAGTGGGACAATGGAACGACTACACCTGTCATCCCACCTGTCTGCATGCAACTTAAAAGCACACCTGAGCAAAAATCTAAAGTGCAGGCAACAAGTGGGACGAACACCCAGGTGGGGGGACATTTACCTGACATCCTCCCCCTCTTCCAGTATCGACAGACAGATGGTGCATTTTTCTTCCGTGTCTTCATCTGCCCCCTCGTCCTCGTCCTGCTTACCATGCAGCTTTCTCTGTTTGTGAGAAACATTTGGAAACATGACTTTTGATCTGCATCGATCGGTAAAGTTGCTTCAGCAGACTCCTAACAGATGGTTAACAATCCTATTAATTCATTTTGTCAAACACAAACTGCTCAACTAAAACACTGCAGTAACACTACAAATACAAATTAGGTTTGTATTAAAAAATAGAATATTGCAAATAAAGTGGTAACTATGCTCAAAAAGCCAAAACATTTCAATAAAGAAAACGTTAAATTTGGGGACAGAGAGAATGGTCATTTTGTCCTGAAACAGAAAAACTTTCTATCTGCTGTCTCAATGCTAAACAAATCAAAATGATTCAAATCAAAGTTATTAGCCGAATCCCCTGGACCCCCAAGACTACTACTACTAACATCTACTGTACATGTGAGCAGAGACATGTTTCCAAATTGATTTGTTCATTATTTCTCACCGATTCTGGGGTTGCGTGCATATTTTTCCCAATAGATGCCCAAGCTTCAGGGGTTAACTGTTGGTCAATGTCTCTCTCCAACACCTTCTGTATTGGGTGGCAGGGTGTTAGATGGCTTATTTAAATACATTTGGAAACCTCTAAGGAAACTTTTCCCCAACAATAACTTCACAACTGGTAAAAGACACTACAGTATGTTTCTAAATGTTGGCAAAAAACATCAGACGTGAGCACAAAAGACCACTGCGCACTCTGTCCCAGAATAAACTGCAACAGACATGCACAACCATACACAGCATCTTCAAAAGCTATTAAACAGCATGTACACATAGAAACACACACTGTGGCCGGTCCTCACCTTTTTGTACTTGTGTGGGTAAGTGCACCTCTCTATGGTTCCCTGAGAGGCTCCTCGGTTCACAGTCCCCAGTCTTTCCTCTAAATGCAGCAGGTCCTGATGGCGGTAAAAACATGCTCTCAGGCTGACAGATGACACACACTACTGAACTTTCTGTTGTGTGCACTAAACAGCAGGACTCCTGGAGGAACGGCTTTTCGCTAAAGCTCAGCTAACATTCAGGCTAAAACGTGAACATTTTGCTACTTTAACAGCTAGCGCCCTCACTACTCAGGCATTTGAGGGCCCCTTTTGAAAATGGTGCCAAGCCTGTTTTAGTCCAAAAACTGCGGGATAATGTTTGAGTCTGGGTGGACAGAAACAGATAGCGCTTTTCCATTAGCACCTACTCAGCTCGACTCTACTCGGTTTGTAAGGTTTTTCGTTAAGACTTAGTACATGGTACCAGGTACTATTTTAGTACCTACTCGGCCAGGGTTCCAAGCGAGCTGAGTCGAGCCGATAATGTGACGTCTACAGAGTGCAGGCCACTGATTGGACAGGGAGTGACGACACACGAGAGCGAGTCCTTCATGAAAACCAAACCCGCCATTTAAAAAAACAAAAAAACCAAAAAAAAACTTGCAAAAGTGCACATTGCTCTTCACCGGAACTTGGCAAAAATTGAATATAGCAACTAAACCTGTACCGTGGGCGAATGAAGAGGTCGAGACTTTTCTGTCTTTGGTGGCGGACCAAAGAATACAGAGGGAGCTGGACGGAGAAAGTTTATCAGAAGGTCTCCGAGTGGATGGTCGCCCACGGATACAGTAGGACAATGAAGCAGTGTCAGGAGAAGCTGAAAAAGCTCAAAAGTGACAATCGGTCCATCAAGGACCCCTATGGCCGGAGTGATGACTCCACCCGCAATGAGGTGATACTCAATTGTAATGGAAAACGATCTAAACCGAGTAGAGTAGAGCCAAGTTAAGCCAAGTAGGTGCGAATGGAAAAGCGCCTAGAGACTTCTGGAAACACTGTCACCGATCTTCGCTTTCTGATTCGTTCCTAACTATCGCTACATGTTGCTCCCTCATTCGTTGCACTACTGTAATGATCCTTTTCCAAAAGAAAAACATCAGTTATAAATACCCGTGGTTAAATTCCCCCTTTCTGGTCAGTGATTAAACCCCTAAAAACTCATCTCTGTGTCAAAGTTAAATTTTTGTTTTATTTTTTTTTTACCTCTTAAAGTGGCGTACAAGTAGCTCTACAATATTGCTTCCTGTGAAAGTATTCACCTCTACCTTCATCCACGACACAAGCACTCGCTACAGCTCAAGCACACCAGCTCTCCTATGACTCTGCTCTAATACTGTAAATCCACTAAAAACTAGACAATAGCAAGTTGTATTATTGGACTAATTCAGTAATTTACATAGGAAACCCAGGAAGTCTGAAACTGTGTTTTTGAAACTGTCATTAGCAAACTGCAGATTCAAGGTGGTAATGTTTAGCCATGGTGTTGATTTCACTCATAATGTGTCTACCAGCATATTAAAAACACCATATGGACATGTAAACAAGTTAAAATCCTTATTTTCACCAGAGAAGACCTTTAATTGAACATAGATAACAGATTCCAAGTGTTGCTGACCTTGTTGTCTATGCTAGAAGCGGTTGTGCAGATAAGGAAATCTGTGCTCTTACTTTCTGCCATTGCTGTTTGTCCTCTGGAGTATTTTTTTTAATTTTTTTTTTTTTTTTTTTTAACAACTGAATAACCAATCCTATGCTTTATGTTTACACCAACACCCGTATACCCAGTGTACAGGAATATGATGTGATTAAAACATTATTTTAAAATGAAAACCTACTGTGGATTTAACCTCAGCTATGTCCACGCTGTTAGTGGTTAAATCATTTAAATCCTTTAGTTAGCTCCATTAGCAGTGTTTCTATAAAGTCACTGATGATGATAATTATTTTAGTCAGTGCCTGCATGCAGGTGTGAACACACCCCCAGACAATCTAACTTACTTTCTGCCCACTTTTCTATGCAGCATTGGGGTTGTTATCACCTACTGTGCCAACATATTGTTGACCCCTAAGATGATTAAAGAAATGAAGCAAGCACAGGCGAGTGAAATTCAATTAAATTCACTTGGCAGGTGCTTCTGTTCAAAACAACTTTCCCACACGTTTTTGGAGCAATTTGGGGTTTAGCGTCTTGTTCAAGGACACTGACATGTAGACCAGAGCTCAGGGGTCAAATCTTGCAATTAATGGCCAACCTGCTCTGCATATAACTGACCTCTGGCTGTGCTGAGTTCTGCAACACATTAAACTGTGTGTAACAGAGACATTTAAGAAGTCAGAGGGAGGGCAAATGTGTGGAATGAATGAGAGGCAACATCAATCTAGAACAGTGGTAACTGTATATGTTTATGACATGTTTTATATATTTTTTCCCTCATTTTGCTCGCTCCTTCTATGTTTGTTTTCTAACACAAATTTTACTTTTCAGCGATCGGTGATATATTCATAATCTGCCAAAAAAAATGTAACTGTATGTATTTTTATGCTACTATATTGTCATTATTGAAAGAAAAATAGGAAAAGGAGATTGCATTTAAGAACCAGTGTGGCTTCAGTTCAAGAATAGTGATTTGGGGTTGAAAACTCAAAAAAAAGCAAACCTTGCACTGAGGGTGTTCTTTTAAAACACTAACACTTTCCTCATATAAACACTTTCACTTTTTATTTTATTTTCCTGTATGTGGTGTGTTCATTGAATTGCAGTTCACAGTTTGAATACCAAACCAACAAGAACACCCTGACAGGAGCAAAATAATGAGTCATGTGGGCATAAGTCAAGCCATTATTAAGTTAATAGTAATGTCAGTAGTGATGAATGATAGCAGTTACTGCTATTTGTATTTCTGTCTTATCTGTCCTCTGGCTTTATATTTACACATTTAGGAACAAACACAAGTGGTCCTCACCTCATAGGTTCTTCCAAAGCCAGTCATTCTAGATGAGATGTACCTAATGTGCGGGTAGGTCACTTCAGATATGCCAGTGTGCTGTGAGGAAGGAAGCAGAACAAGCACAACAGATTATTTTTAGACTTGGGAAAACATTTAAAGTACAGTTCAAGTACAGTAAACAGCTTCCTATTAAGACTAATGTGTAAATCTTCCCAGATTTTGCTTGTATTCTTTATTACAAACATTTGCAATTTCCTGCTGTTGAGATTTTCTGAGAAAGATGTGCAGGTTGGCATTTCATTTATTTTAAAAACAAATTAGAAGGGCTTCTGAAAGTGTTTGCAGGGCAGATCCGTACTGATGAAGACTACAGATGTATACAATTTAAAGTTGACAAACTATAATAACATCAGAAACCTGTCAACTGTATTTGCCCTGGATGTGACTCAAGGATTCAGGATTTGTTGAGTGTGCACTTGAAATGCTTGATGAGCCACTATTAATTGCTGATGCATTATTCATGTGGTTCACTAAACCATCCTTGAAATAACTGATGTTATAAATAAGGGTCCAACACCATTAATCTTCGCCAGACTTCATATAAAAGTGATTCGTTTTCATGTATGCTAATGGATGCGTGTGTTCTGAGGGTTGCTCTCACCATGAAGGGGATAGGGAAGTGGTGCAGTCTTGGGGGAGGGTGGTAGTGGGGCAGGTGGGAGTGCAGATGCCCTGAAGTGTACGGTGCCACGGTTACTCCAGCCTCGATGCCAAGCTCCCTGTTGGCAAAAGGAGATGAGTCATTATTACATCAATACTTTCTCTACTAGGCCCGAAGATAAAACTAAAGAACCACAGTCACATTAAACATTTATAATATTGGATTTGCTGAAAGGAAACTTGGGTGAAATTAACGTTAAAACCGACAGTCTTTAAGCCTCCTTGCTGCCGGTACTGACCATGCTGTTCTCTGCTCAGGCTGACGAGGATGGGAAGACATAGTTTGTGGCACATGGATGTGGTGTCCATGGCCGTAGTTGGGGTGCATTCTGTGGGGGTGTGGAGGCGGACGCTCGTGTGCTCGTCTGCCAAGAAAACAAAAAGACAGGTTCCGCAAAGAGTGGCCCACAACTCTTTTATCTTTTACACTAATCTACGCTGGATGATGGTGATACTCACGTGGGGTGCTGCATCATCCTGCGCCTCTGAACCTCCATCCTCTGCAGCATCTCATGCTGATGGAGCCTCTGCACCGAAGCCCCCAGTGCCGGCAAATGGTGCGGCAGGGTCTGGTGGTCTGTGGGAAGATGCTGGGCCAGTGGGGCACTTGAAGTAGAGAGGTGGTGGGTGGACAGAGGAGGGGGTGGGGCAGGGGGCACAGCGTGGCCTGAAGGGTGGGATGGAAGCGGTGCATGAAAGGTGTGGGGAATGACAAACTCGCCTTGAGGAGGGGGCTGAGGCGTAAGTTGGGGGTTTCCATGGGAATGAGGACAAGCGGAAGAAGGCTGATGATGCAGTGAGCGGGTTAGGGAGCCATCTGGGTGAGAGAAAAGGGAAAAAAATTAGGTGAAACATCTTCAAACGCAGAACAAGGCTGGCAAAATTTTTCACCTTGTTAAAAAAAAAAAAAAAACCTAATAAAAAGGTCAAATCCAACAACACACACTTCTGTCAGGACTTCACAGCCTGCTTCAGCCACAAGCTTATTTGGTATTAGTAAAGGTGTAATTTAAAAAATAAAAAGTCACAAATATGTAATTTTCAAAAAAGGCATTAGTGAGTACTTTTGGCACTCAAAATAGATTGCAGCGTCCATATTCATTGTAATTAAGAAGCCATTACAACGACGTTACTCATTGATGTGTTGTTATGAATTGGTAATGTTTTATTTTCTACAATAGTTTTTGGTCATCAGCGTTCTACAACACAGAAGTTTAAGCTTTATCAGGCTTTGGCTACATAGGCATCAGTCAAAATGTGTCTGAAAGGCTTTTATATCTGTACTTTAAGACAGCAGACAAAAAAAATTCCTCATCAAGTTACTGATGATGTATTTGTAGCAGTATTTTTGCTATTGTTGACATAAATACTCTCTTATTAATATGACAGGCTTCTAGCAAAGAAAAATAGATTTTCATTTATCACTGTGATTCATCCATTAAATAAATATGGATCTATTTTTACTTTTAGTTCTTCTTGGTGCACATTTCCTTGCTATTTGTCTGAGCTGCAGTGAAAGGAAGACGAGTAACAGGCGAGGGAGAGGGGACCACAGGCACCAGTGGCCACTAACTCTTTCTACAGCCCCACCTGGGAGCCTTGTCACATCAGTTCAGTCTCCACACTGAAATATTCTGAGTAGCAATTAACTTCCTCTGCCTGGTACAGTTCCCTCAGCACTTGGCACATTAACCATCAGTCTCTGTTAATTACTATTAGCATTAGGTTTTAGAAGTGTATCTGTCTGCCAATTTTCACTAGTACCACGTCACTGTAACTGAGTGAATTTCTGTAACGCAGTAGCAGACAGTTGAACATTTGGCATGAAAAACTCGGAGGAATTAAACCAATTCTGAATCTCTGTGTTGCATGACGGCAGTTTACTCACAAGACGGATGCATATAATGTCTACAGGGCTGCGGTTGTGTCTGTGGCTGCGGCTGAGCCACCATGGAGGGGCTGAATGAGTCCACCACAGCTGGCTGGCTTGGCCCAGGGGTGGCATGGGAAACGTAAGCAGGAGGCCGCGAAGTGGAGCCTGGGCAGCACGGGTCAAAGGCTGAAGTGCTGCCATGGAAACTAGCCCCACTGTTTCCACTGCTCCGAACACTGCTGTTGCTCAGGTCCACTGGCAGAGTTTGCTGTGGGAGGAAAGCAGAGATGTTAAAGAAAGGAGCCAAACAAACTTCTCTTGTGGAATTCAAGATGTGTCTTCTTTTTCCCCACAGTTCATGTCATATAACATGTACAAAGAAATCTATTCTTCGCTGTAGCATTTCTCTTTCTGAGTGAAAAAATCTATTAGGAACCTTGGTGTGTTCCGCTTCCTTCAGTCTCTAGCTACAAGCTCTTTCAAGACAGACAGTAGGAATGATGTTTTTTTGTTAGGGATGCAATGATGCTTCAACAAAATAGAGAAGGAAGTTAGTAGAGAACGAAATCAAAGCCCATTATGTTATTAAATAAAATGTGAACTCAGTCAACTATTTTGAAGCTGCTAAAGGGGCCTTTCTTTGCTAACAAAAACAATACATATATGTTTTGGTGGTCATGGAAACCAGGGTTAAGCAGAAGCACTGTATGCTTACACAGCTACACTAAAAGCAATAAATTGAAAATTCTAGTATAACTGCAGTATGTTGGCACTGAATAGAACACTGCCATACCTGGTCGTGGTAGTGGGCTGCGTTGCTGCTACTGCTGCTGTTGCTGCTGCTGCTGACTCCAGCACAGGGGGCAGGAAGAGCACTGGGTCGCTCTACAGGGCAGCTCGGCTCTTGAAAGGGCACGGTGCCTGGGGGCTGCGGTGCCGGATGATGGACATGGTGGAGAAAGTGGTGAGCGTTGCCGTGGCTGTGTTGAGAGCTGCTGGTCTGCTGAGAGGACGACGCCTGCAAGCAGCTTGAATGGGAGTGGCTCAGGGACAGGTGACCAGGAGAGGGACCTCCACACGGGGAGTGCTGCTGACAGCAGGATGGGAGTCTGGGCATGGCTGTGCCTGCATTTTCTCCTGCTGTCCCTGACAAACCTGGCCTATTGTCATCTGATGAGGATAAGACACATGATTAGTAAAAAAAAAAAAAAAAAATGGAGGATGAGACAGCAAGTTAGCATGTTACAGGGCAGAAAAAAGAACAGAGACGTGACTACACAATGCAGACTGTGTCATGCTTTATAGTGTTAATATTAATCAGCAGCTGAGAGGAAGTAATATCTGACCCAAACTGCTTTTGGGCAAGAGTTGAAATGAAACGGTCTACAGCAGCTGGTTTCAACATGCCATGTCCTGTCTTACCCTCTGTGGCTGTGCGAGCAGAGCCACTTGGCCTCTGTGTGTGCATACTTTCAGGTATTGAACCTGAGCAGCTAGTGGAAGGGCCTGGGGCATCATTGAGCTCTGAGGTAGAGGCATGATGGGAAGATGATGACGAGGACGACCTGACTGTTTGAGGGTGAATGCTGCCAGAGGTTGTTGGCACAACCGAGAGATCTAGGAAGAGAAAAAAAACATGTAATCATTTCGAAAAGATGCAATAATGACAGTAGTGTTCAGAGGAGCTACATGAAGAACATCAGCAGAGGCTATGCAGTGTCAAAACAACAGTTGCCTTTCATCGCTTGAGTTATTGACAGAAATGGGTAATAACTGACCCTAAAGAGATT
Organism: Amphiprion ocellaris; assembly: GCF_022539595.1. Taxonomy (NCBI): domain Eukaryota; kingdom Metazoa; phylum Chordata; class Actinopteri; family Pomacentridae; genus Amphiprion; species Amphiprion ocellaris. The sequence continues at coordinate 12,700,144 of NC_072766.1, forward strand.
TCATTTTTACATATATTATAACAACATCTGAACTCACTACAAAAAGCGCGATTTGTGCCTGAGTTGTAACTGTGTTCATTTATACTTCCAAATCTCTGTGTTCTATTAATGACATTCCTTTTACGCTTCCTTAGTTTTCAAAAACAACAAACCCTATAATCCAGGAACCCCTAGATGTACCCGTTTTTACCGGTACATCTCATTGTTGTCTAAAAGTGCAATTTTCACAGTTCATATGGCCACCAAAAATCTAGCTTGATGCTTTGTCTGCAAAAGAATAATTGTAGTGTGGACTGTAGCATGTGTGTACTTGTCTGCAGAGGCTTAGCAGTGGAGTGGAGGAGCAGATCTTATTAGCATTCCAGTGTGTGCACTCCATCTGCTTTTCATATTCACAAATTAATTTCCCCTCTTTCTCCTAAGAAATGCAAATACTCTAATACTCAGTGCCCTACCATTTTGCTATCCATCATGGGCGTGGGCTGTTTAAGAGGATGACATCCGACTTGAGACACAAATACCAAAGCTTGCAAAGCAGTCAACTTTTATGCAAAAGAAAGTGTTTGTATAATGTGAATACAAATACACATGTAAATAATTAGGGTACTGGTTGAGGTCAATTTTTTACGATTGCTTTTGGTAACAGTCATAATTATCACACTGTCTCTCTTTCTAGCAAATGTTTACTTAATCATTACTCCTTAAATCTTGCTTAAAGCTCTTATCTTATGTCTAACTTTTTTTAATTAAGAGATTGGCATGTGGCTAACTTGACGCTCTGAAATGTCTTGAAAATTAAATCCAGGCTGAAAAACAAACAAAACAAAGCTCCAAGTCAAGCGCAAGAGGAACAAGCCATACAACAGCAAAAAAAAAAAAACGACAACCCATAATTCCTAATTCACATATAAACAGCAGCTTGAATAGAGGACACACTATTCACACAGGTGAGAGGCGGACAACTAGTTATCCTTTAATCAGACATGGTTAAAATGTGCTTGGGTGGAGGATTTACCATCTTCATCGACTGTGAGGTCCACCACCTCCCCAGCATTCTGACGCAGTGGTTGGATGACGGTGGAGAGTCTGTGACGTCCACGTGGCTCCTGGAGACGATTCTGGGAGCAACTACTAGCCCAAATCCTGCCAAGACCACCCACTGAGCGTGACCTGTAGAGGTACAG